>NC_139221.1:1789104-2016604 GCF_055691185.1 Crinia signifera | reverse complement strand
CTGTCCCCTACACCTCACCCCTGCCCCCTACACCTCACCCCTGCCCCCTACATCTCACTCCTGCCCCCTACACCTCACCCCTGCCCCCTACACCTCACCCCTGCCCCCTACATCTCACTCCTGCCCCCTAAACCTCACCCCTGCCCCCTACACCTCACCCCTGCCCCCTACATCTCACCCCTGCCCCCTACACCTCACCCCTGCCCCCTACATCTCACCCCTGCCCACTACATCTCACTCCTGCCCCCTACACCTCACTTCTGCCCCCTACACCTCACCCCTGCCCCCTACATCTCACTCCTGTCCCCTACATCTCACTCCTGCCCCCTACACCTCACCCCTGCCCACTACACCTCACCCCTGCCCACTACACCTCACCCCTGCCCCCTACATCTCACTCCTGTCCCCTATACCTCACCCCTGCCCCCTACATCTCACTCCTGTCCCCTACACCTCACTCCTGTCCCCTACACCTCACTCCTGTCCCCTACATCTCACTCCTGTCCCCTACATCTCACTCCTGTCCCCTACACCTCACTCCTACCCCCTACACCTCACCCCTGCCCCCTACACCTCACTCCTGTCCCCTACACCTCACTCCTGCCCCCTACACCTCACTCCTGCCCCCTACACCTCACCCCTGCCCCCAACACCTCACCCCTGCCCCCTACATCTCACTCCTGCCCCCTACACCTCACCCCTGCCCCCTACACCTCACCTCTGCCCCCTACACCTCACCTCTGCCCCCTACATCTCACTCCTGCCCCCTACACCTCACCCATGCCCCCTACACCTCACCCCTGCCCCCTACATCTCACCCATGCCCCCTACACCTCACCCCTGCCCCCTACACCTCACCCCTGCCCCCTACATCTCACTCCTGTCTCCTACACCTCACTCCTGTCCCCTACATCTCACTCCTGTCCCCTACACCTCACCCCTGCCCCCTACATCTCACTCCTGTCCCCTACATCTCACTCCTGTCCCCTACACCTCACTCCTGCCCCCTACACCTCACCCCTGCCCATTATACATATGCCACACACCGTGATGCCCATTATACATATGCCACACACCGTGATGCCCATTATACATATTCCGCACACCGTGATGCTCCATTATACATATGCCGCACACAGTGATGCCTATTATACATATGCCGCACACCGTGATGCTCCATTATACATATGCAGCACACAGTGATGCCCATTATACATATGCCACACACCGTGATGCCCATTATACATATGCCACACACTGTGATGTCCATTATACATATGCCACACACCGTGATGCTCCATTATACATATGCCACACACCGTAATGCTCCATTATACATATGACACACACCATGGTGCCCATTATACATATGCCACACACTGTGATGCTCCATTATACATATGCCACACACCGTGATGCCCATTATACATATGCCCCACACTGTGATGCTCCATTATACATATGACACACACCATGGTGCCCATTATACATATGCCACACACCGTGATGCACCATTATACATACGTGATGCCGATCAAAACCGAATAGATATAGGCAGAAAGATGAACATAGCTAGCAGCAGGAGAAGCACAAACACAACTTTAAGAGCCATGTGTGCAAATGCTAGGAGCTTAGGAAATAAAATCCCAGAACTAATTGCAATAATGACAAGGGATGAACTGGATATTGTGGCTATTACAGAGACATGGTGCAATGAAAATCATGACTGGGACATAGCTATACCAGGATATACTTAATTTAGGAAGGACAGAATGGGAAAAATTGGAGGAGGGGTTGCAATATATGTGAAAAAATATATAAAGACTACCTTAATACAAAGTATTGAAGAAAAAACGGAGGCCCTTTGGGTGACCATAGAAACAGGGGAGAAGGCGATTCTTCGTATAGGGGTGATCTACAGACCACCAGGTCAGGAAGAGGAACTAGACAAGAGCCTATTGCAGGACATCAATAAAATGGCATTAAAAGGAGAGGTGATAATCATGGGAGACTTTAATCTACCTGATGTAAACTGGGAGCTGCCTGTTGCAAGTTCCACCAGAAGTAGGGACATGCTGAACTCCTTGCAAGGAGCATCCCTCCAGCAATTGGTGAGGGAGCCCACTCGTAAGGACGCAATATTAGACTTAATACTTACAAATGGTGACAGAATATCTGACATAAATGTGGGTGAAAATCTGGGATCCAGTGACCATCAAGCAGTATGGTTCAAAATAAAGACAGAGACTGACTCATCGCACACAAAAACAAAGGTGTTAGATTTTAGGAAGGCTGATTTTGTAGAGATGGGAAACTCTGTAAGGGATTCTTTGGCAGAGTGGAAGAACTTGGAAGGAGTGCAGGATAAGTGGGAAAAATTTAAAAGTGCAATTCTAAAAGCAACAGAACTTTGTGTCAAAAGAGTTAGGAAAAACACAAGAAAAAGAAAGCCATTGTGGTTTGCAAAAGAAGTAGCAAGTATTGTGAAAGCAAAAAAGTTGGCCTTTAAGAAATTTAAGCAGACGCAGAAGAATGAGGACAAAGAGGTGTATCCTGTTAGACAGAAGGAGGCTAAGAAGGTAATCAGATGTGCAAAAGCACAGGCTGAAGAGAAAATGGCCCAGTCAGTGGGTAAAGGGGGGAAAACTTTTTTTTAGGTATATAAGTGAAAGGAGAAAAACAAAAAGTGGAATAATTAGACTGAAG
The DNA here is from genome assembly GCF_055691185.1 of Crinia signifera. Taxonomy (NCBI): domain Eukaryota; kingdom Metazoa; phylum Chordata; class Amphibia; order Anura; family Myobatrachidae; genus Crinia; species Crinia signifera. The sequence goes on along the minus strand of NC_139221.1, from coordinate 2,013,898 downwards.
ACAGAGAGTGGAAGTTTTCTTGAGGGGGACAATGTAATAGCAGATAATATTAATAATTATTTCTGCTCAGTCGCACTGCTGAAAGAGAGGGGAAGGGGCCACAGTTAAGTTGCAAGTATAGTCAGAAAACTGAGGGAGAGACAAGTACATTTACAGAGGGGAAAGTCCTCACAGAACTCTCAAAACTGAAAGTGGATAAATCAATGGGGCCAGATGGGATACATCCAAGGATACTAAAAAAGAGCTTAAAGGGGAGCTGGTAAAACCATTAACACAATTATTCAACCAGTCACTAGCTACTGGAGTAATCCCAGAGGACTGGAAAACAGCGAATGTAGTCCCACTGCACATAAGTGGAAGCAAGGAAGAGGTAAGCAACTATCGACCAGTGAGCCTTACATCAGTAGTAGGGAAATTGATGGAAACACTCTTAAAACAAAGAGTTGTAGAATATCTCAAAACCAGCAATTTACAGGATCCAAAACAGCATGGGTTTACTGGGGGAAGATAATGTCAAACAAATCTTATTGACTTTTTTGACTGGGTGACTAAAGTAATAGATCAAGGTGGGGCTGTAGATGTAGCTTATCTAGACTTTAGTAAAGCTTTTGACACTGTCCCACATCGCAGACTGTTAAATAAACTTGAAAGCTTGGGATTGGATTCTAAGATAGTTGAATGGATAAGAGCGTGGTTGCAGGACAGAAAACAGAGAGTTGTAGTAAACGGAGTACAGTCAAAAGAGGGAAAGGTTACAAGTGGAGTATCCCAGGGATCTGTACTTGGACCGGTGCTTTTTAATATCTTTATTGGTGATATTGCAAATGGAATTGAGGGTAAAATGTGCCTTTTTGCAGATGACACAAAGGTATGCAACAGGGTAGACACACCAGGAGGGGTAAAACAAATGATTGAGGATCTAGGCAGATTAGAAAAATGGTCAAGAGAATGGCAACTACAGTTTAATGCCAAAAAATGCAAAATCATGCACTTGGGTCTCAGAAATCCAAAGACTCAATATAGTATAAATGGCACTATAATGGAAACTACTGAGGAAGAGAGGGATCTAGGTGTCACTATTTCAGGGGACTTAAAAGCAGGTAGGCAATGTAACAAAGCAATGAAGAAGGCAAGCCAGATGCTTGGTTGCATAGGGAGAGGTATCAGCAGTAGAAAGAAAGAAGTAATAATGCCACTGTATAGGTCATTGGTACGACCTCACCTAGAGTATTGTGTTCAGTTCTGGAGGCCATATCTCCAGAAGGATATAAATACATTAGAGACTGTACAAAGAAGAGCAACTAAAATGGTGCATGGCCTACATCACAAAACGTACCAGGAAAGACTAAAAGATCTTAATATGTATACTTTAGAGCAGAGAAGGGAAAGGGGGGACATGATAGAAACTTTCAAATATATCAAGGGCTTTAACAAGGTACAGGTGGGAGACATTCTTCACAGGAAGAGGAGCAACAGAACACGAGGACATGCACTGACACTAGGGGGAGGAAGGTACAGGTGGGAGACATTCGTCACAGGAAGAGGAGCAGCAGAACACGAGGACATGCACTGACACTAGGGGGAGGAAGGTACAGGTGGGAGACATCCTTCACAGGAAGAGGAGCAACAGAACACAAGGACATGCACTGAAACTAGAGGGAGGAAGATTCAGGGGAAATGTGAGGAAGAATTTTTTCACAGAAAGAGTAGTAGATAAGTGGAATAGCCTCCCAACAGAGGTGGTAGATGCAAATACAGTAGTACAATTTAAACATGCTTGGGATAAGCATATTGATATCCTTACAAAAAAATAAGGATCAAATATGGTTTGAGGTAACATGTTTAAAAAAAGGGGCACCACAATGTGCGGGAGCAGCACAGGCCGGACTACAGCAGCGGGGTGCACTATAGTGAGCGGGAGCAGCACAGGCCTGACTACATCAGCGGGGGTGGACTATAGAGAGCGGAAGCGGCACAGGCCCGACTACAGTAGCGGGGGTGGACTATAGAGAGCGGGAGCGGCACAGACCCGACTACATCAGCGGGGGTGGACTATAGAGAGCGGGAGCGGCACAGGCCCGACTACAGCAGCGGGGGTGGACTAGAGCGGGAGCAGCACAGGCCCGGCTACATCAGCGGGGGTGTACTATAGAGAGCGGGAGCAGCACAGGCCGGACTACAGCAGCGGGGGTGGACTAGAGTGGGAGCAGCAAAGGCCCGACTACAGCAGCGGGGGTGGACTATAGAGAGCGGGAGCGGCACAGGCCCGACTACAGCAGTGGGGGTGGACTAGAGCAGGAGCAGCACAGGCCCGACTACAGCAGCGGGGGTGGACTATAGAGAGCAGGAGCAGCACAAGCCTGACTACAGCAGCGGGGTGGACTAGAGCGGGAGCAGCACAGGCCCGGCTACATCAGCGGGGGTGTACTATAGAGAGCGGGAGCAGCACAGGCCCGACTACAGCAGCGGGGTGGACTAGAGCGGGAGCTAGCTCTGCTCCCTTTAGCGGGCAGGCAATGCCCCCTCTGTCCCCATCTAGTCAGCGGTGCAGAATGCGTGCTGGCTTAGCCGCTTCACTTCCTCTCCGCACACCGGTTGGTCAGCACGTGTGTCACTCAAAGTGCCTTGGCGTCTTATGAGTGACACCCATATCATAGGTTAGCCATCACTGACTTACACACAAAATGCCCCCGTAGTAGCGACACTTATACACATAATACCCCCGTAGTAGCGACACTTATACACATAATACCCCCGTAGTAGTGGCACATACACATAATACCCCCGTAGTAGTGGCACTTATACACATAATACCCCGTGGAAGCGACACCTATACTCATAATACCCCAGTAGTAGCGACACTTATACACATAATACCCCGTAGTAGACACTTATACACATAATTCCCCCGTAGTAGCGACACTTATACACAGAGGACCTTATTCAGGTCCATTCACTGGCCCGCGTGCGTGCGTTCATATGGGCCGATGTTTGTTTGCATTTCTGCTCATGCGCTGGGTGCCTGCGCCCACAGCCAACAAACTGTTTGCAGGGTGCACGCACCCATCCTTGCTGGAGGAGGGCAGAGGGGTGCCGTCCTGGGCCATTAGCCTATGGGAACACCCACTTCCCCCCCGAGGGTCCACTCATTGTAATGTGGCCATGACGGACATGCGGGGGCGGGCTGCTGACATACCTGGATCTCAGCTGCCCGCCCACTTCCCCCGAGGGTCCACTCATTGTAATGTGGCCATGACAGACATGCGGGGGCGGGCTGCTGACATACCTGGATCTCAGCTGCCCGCCCACTTCCCCCCGAGGGTCCACTCATTGTAATGTGGCCATGACAGACATGCGGGGGCGGGCTGCTGACATACCTGGATCTCAGCTGCCCGCCCACTTCCCCCCGAGGGTCCCGCATATGTAAAGTTGCTCAAAACAACCTAACATATGGGTGCACCTTCCACAACACGATGGTCGGCGACCAACCAAAGATGCGGGAGGGTCCCAGTGGCATGCGGATGGATGTTTATGTGCGACAGGACATGCCGTGCGAATGCTGGGCTGGCGTACCTCCATTTACATGCCGTGCGAATGCTGGGCTGGCGTACCTCCATTTACATGCCGTGCGAATGCTGGGCTGGCGTACCTCCATTTACATGCCGTGCGAATGCTGGGCTGGCGTACCTCCATTTACATGCCGTGCGAATGCTGGGCTGGCGTACCTCCATTTACATGCCGTGCGAATGCTGGGCTGGCGTACCTCCATTTACATGCCGTGCGAATGCTGGGCTGGCGTACCTCCATTTACATGCCGTGCGAATGCTGGGCTGGCGTACCTCCATTTACATGCCGTGCGAATGCTGGGCTGGCGTACCTCCATTTACATGCCGTGCGAATGCTGGGCTGGCGTACCTCCATTTACATGCCGTGCGAATGCTGGGCTGGCGTACCTCCATTTACATGCCGTGCGAATCAACCAGAATAACCCTCATAATGCCCACAGTAGTAATATCACTTTTACACAATACCCCCCGTGGGCAGATGGTGGGCAGGGGGGCATCCAGCGGTGCCCGCCACCATTGGCCATCTCCGGCAGCAATGTCAGGTCAGACTGGCTGCTATCATCTCCCCTCTGGCTGCATGGGGAAGGGGGGCGTTTAGTGGGGCAGCGCTGAGCTGTTCGCATGAGAGTATACGCAGCTTAGAGAATTGGTCTGTCTGAATCAGACCCTTTATTGTTACAGATTTGTCTGAGCACACTCCACCCGAATCTTACTCTTTCTCCACCGGTTACATCTGTCCCCTGCTGTGCAGTCAGAGGCGTAACTAATATTGTGGTGCCCCCCCACCAAAAAATTACCTTATCCCTCCGCATGCCGCCGCCGCCGGCCCCACATTCAGTCCGGCACTGCAGATAGCCTCCGGGCTCCGTCTTCTGCAGTAATGAAAAATGACACGACAAAATGGCTGCCCCCATACAGCAGACAGTTTTTTTAGGGATGTTAGAGGAGGCGGCGGCCTCCTCTAGCATCCGTAAAAACTGTCTGCTATTAGGGGGCAGCCATTTTGGTGGCTGCCTTACGGTAGCTACGCCTCTGTGTGCAGTATGATTCAGCCCATGTGCATGATTTTTTCCTGTGCTAACAAAGCTGAATCAGGCCCTTTGTGCGAGAATGCCCGTTGTGCCAATCCCCACCCAGTGTGTAGTGATTGAAGCTTTATAATCCAGCCCCCATGTCCTTCTTCTCGCACCCTCCAGCAGTCTGAGCCATGTCCCCTGCCCTCTGCCCCATGTAACATAGTAACATAGGGGTTTATTCTGGTTCGGGTGGCTGGGCCATAAGCGTACGTTCACGTTTTTTTTTATCTGCGCATGCGTACCTTCCGCAATGCCCAGGCGCGACGACTCCACAACGCTCACGGACGGGTCTTTCCGTGCGAAAAAACCTGTCCGCAAGAGTACGGTCATTGTGGGTGGCATATGGGCGTGTTGAGGGGAGCGGACGAAATAATGAGGGAAACTGGGCATAAACATGGGCGTACATGGGGGTGTGCACAAAAAATGTACGGTGCTACTACCGCTCGATCGGCGGAAGCACCGTGCATTTCGGACACAAAACAGGCGGCCGGCACCGCCACCTCCAGACCACCCCTACAGATAACGCATGAGAGCGGACGCCTGGGTCTGCTATTTAACGCTGATTACTACTCAAACACATACACCTGAATGTAATAAGCAATGCTGCAGTCTATTAAGTCCAAACCATGATTTCACTACCTGCAAGCCTACACACAGCCCTCAAACACATTGGAAGCATATCTTTCTACACTTCTCTACATGTAAAGGTTGGTTTCATTTTAGTTAAGATTCTTTTTAAGACCTGCTTATATATGTCCAGGTAGTTATTTGGAAACCATTTGCACACATTCAGTAGTTACATAGTTACATAGTAGGTAAGGCTGAAAAAAGACTTGCGTCCATCTAGTTCAACCTGGTATAGATATCCATTGCTGATTTGGTAGGTTCTGGTATTTTACAGACAGATTATATTTCTTATTTGTACCCATAGATGTTTTTCTCCAGTAAATGTTTGTCCAACTTTGCCTTGAACGCATTTAATGAGCCAGCCGTTATCACCTCTCTGGGAAGAGAGTTCCAGAGTTTGACTGTTCTGACTGTAAAGAAATTCTTTCTACTAGCTGAATGAAAACTTTTTTCTTCTAATCTATACTCATGCCCATGTATCCTAGATTGCTTTCTAGTAGAAAAGAGGGTGTGTGACAGTTCCTTATATTGGCCCTTGATATACTTGTACATGTTGAGCATGTCCCCCCTTAAACGTCTCTTTCCAATGTAAATAGTCCCAAATTGCTTAATCTCTCCCCGTAGCTTAAATTCTCCATTTCCCTAATAAGCTTTGTTGCTCGCCTTTGGACTTTTTCTAATTCTATGATGTCCTTTTTATAGTGTGGGGCCCAGAACTGCACTCCGTACTCGAGGTGAGGTCTCACCAATGCTTTATACAGTGGCATAATTACCCTTGAGTCCCTAGTTTCCATTCCCCTCTTAATACATGCCGGAATTTTGTTGGCCTTTTTTGTAGCTACATTACAATGGGCACTACATCCCAGTTTGCTGTCTATTTGGACTCCTAGATCCTTTTCAAGTATGGAATTACCCAGTTCCTCTCCGCTAAGGTTATAACTTGCACACTGGTTGTGTCTCCCAAGGTACATAACCTTACATTTATCTACATTGAACCTCATCTTCCATTTTTTTGCCCACTCATCTAGAATTGCAAGATCATTTTGAAGCATGGTGACATCTTCTGGTGATTTGATGACTTTGCTAAGTTTTGTATCGTCCGCAAAGATGGATACATTGCTGAGTAACCCTATCCCAATATCGTTAATAAAAATGTTAAACAAATTGGGCCCCAAAACCGAACCCTGGGGCACTCCACTTAGTACCGGTATCGTATCTGATACGGCACCATTCACAACCACTCTTTGTTCTCTATTACATAGCCAATTCCCTACCCATCTGCAGATATTTTCACCCAATCCTAGGTTCTCCATTTTATTAATCAATCTCTTGTGTGGGACAGTATCAAATGCTTTAGCGAAATCTAGGAAAATCACATATACATACAGCATTTCCATTATCGAGGTTTTTGCTAACCTCTTCATAGAACCCTAGTAGATTAGTTTGGCATGAACGATTTTTCACGAACCCATGTTGGTTAGTACTGAGTAGACGGTGATGGTCTAAATATTCCTGGATACCATCCCTTAAAAATCCTTCATATAGTTTACCCACAATTGATGTTATACTAACGGGTCTGTAATTAGCGGGATCTTCCTTTTTTCCTTTTTTGAATATTGGCACTACCTCTGCTATTCTCCAATCTTTTGGTACTATACCTGACGATAGTGACTTGCTAAAGATATAATGTAAGGGGTAGCTAGTTCATCCCTTAATTCCATTAATACCCTCGGATGAATCCCATCTGGCCCTGGTGATTTATTTGTTTTGAGTTTGCTTAGCCTCAGTATTATTTCCTTCGGCGTGAAATCCACAATGAGATCTGGCTTATTTGTCCCGTTTGTGGTAAATTTTTGTTCCACAGTCTGCTCTCCCTTAGTAAATACTGATGAGAAGAACTCATTTAACAGTTTTGCTTTTCCCTTGTCCTCAGTAACACTTTTTCCACTAGTATCAGTTAGTGGGCCTATGTTTTCCTTAATTAAACGTTTACTATTTATGTATTTAAAAAACTTCTTTGGGTTGGTTTTGCTTTCAGTGGCTTTGCACTCTTCATATAATATTTTAGCTGCTTTGATTACCCCTTTACAAGTTTTGTTTGATTCTTTGTATTTTGCGAACGCCTCCTCATTCAAGTTATTTTTATAGAATTTAAAGGCTCTGGTTTTATTGTTGATAGCTGACCTTACTTCTTTGTCCAACCATGGTGGCTTTTTTTTGTTGAATTTACCTTTAGTTACTTTAGGAATGTATTCAATAGTTAGTGAATCAAGCACCTTTTTTAGAGTATCCCACATTTCCTCTGCATTTTTTCCCTCCATAACCGTTTCCCACCCAATTCCTGTTAGGGCTTCCCTGAATAATTCAAAGTTTGCTTTTCTGAAGTTTAGTATTTTTGCAGATCCTTTTTTATGTAATTTACTGAAGTTGATTTCCAGTGAAACCATATTGTGATCACTGTTCCCTAATTGTTCAATTACATTTGTGTTTGAAACTATGGGGGAAATTTACTAAAGGAAATGTGTAAGAAATATGTGTAAAAATAGGTATATTTGTATCCAGAAATACACTTATTTTTGACATTTACTGTCCCGAAAATACGGCAATTCATATTGATAGCACATCATTACGGATTGCCGTATTTTCGGGATAGTAAATGTCAAAAATAAGTGTATTTCTGGATACAAATACACCTATTTTTACACCTATTTTTTACACATTTCCTTTAGTAAATTTCCCCCTAAGTCTGTGTTATTTGTTAATAGTAAGTCCTAGAGTGCCTCATCACGAGTTGGAGTTTCTACCGTTTGTGTAATAAACTGGTCTTTAAGTAAGCTTAAGAACCCATTGCTTCTTGCTGATTTACCCGTTTCGTTTTCCCAATCAATGTCGGGTAAATTAAAATCCCCCATAATTAATACCTGACCCTGATTTGATGCTTGTTTGATTTGGTTTAAAGAAGAGACTCTTCCCTTTCATTTATATTTGGTGGTCTATAGCATACCCCTATTATAAATTTGTTTTTTGGTTTCTTATTATTGTCGGTTATCTCTGCCCACACTGTCTCCGAGTTGTCGTCTTCCAGGTCTGTGCTCATATTTTTCTCACATGATGTTAAGTTATTATTTACATATAGGCACACACCCCCGCCCCTTCTATTTTCCCTGTCTTTCCTGTAGAGTGTATATCCCTCCATGTTTAACCCCTTCCCGACATTTGACGTACATTTACGTCATGGTCGGGAAGTACTTCCCGACACATGGCATAAATGTACGTCATGGTTTCTAACTGTCACTGCGTCTATAGACGCAGTGACAGTTAGGTGATGTCTGCTGTCCCTGACAGCAGACATCCCCCCTCGCCGCCCAGGGGGGGCAGGGGTGCCCCCCCCGGTCGGCGATCGCTGTGATTGGCTGTTCAAATCTGAACAGTCAATCACAGCGTTTCCTGTGTTACCGGCGGCTAAGCCGCTCGGTAACACAGAAAACGGTGGTGATCGGTGCAGCACCGATCACCACCGAGCGGCAGCACCCCCCTCCCACCCGCCGGGCACTCACCCGGCAGCAGCAGCAGCTCCCCCGGCTCCACCGCTACGTCCGGAGCGCACGCTGCGCTCCCCTCCTCCCCCCTCCCCCCCGCAGCAGCAGCAGCAGCAGCAGCATCATGCTGCTGCTGGAAAAGTTAAAAATAAAATAAAATAAAAAATAATGTGCAAATGTGTATATATATATATATATATACACACACATATATATATATATATATATATATATATATATATATATATGTGTGTGTATATATATGTATATATATGTATATATATATATATATACACACATATATATATATATATATATATATATGTGTGTGTGTGTGTGTGTGTGTGTGTGTGTGTGTGTGCGTGCGTATACCGCACCGATCACCAACGATCGCCAGCCCCCCCCCCCTCCCACCCGGCAGCCCCCCTCCCTCCCACCCACCCGGCTGCCGCAGCGCCAGCACCCCTCCCACCCCCCCGCCAGCCGCAGCGCCAGCCCCACTCCCAAAGCTGGTGACCAAAATGGGGTCACTTGTGGGGGGGTTCCACTGTATTGGTGCTTCGGGGGTCTTGCTAATGCGACATAGCACCCGCCATTCATTCCACCACCAAAAATCACTCCTTCCCTTCTGAGTCCTGCCATGCACCCAACTGGTATTTTTTGGTCACATGTGAGGCATTGCCGTACCCGGGAGAAATTGGGGCACAGATTTTGGGGTGCTTTGTCTCCTTCATTCCTTGTGAAAATTAAAAATTTTGAGCCAGAACTGCATTTTTGTGTAAAAAATTAAATTTTTTTACACAAAAATGCAGATCTGGCTCAAAATTTTTCATTTTCACAAGGAATGAAGGAGACAAAGCACCCCAAAATCTGTGCCCCAATTTCTCCCGAGTACGGCAATGCCTCACATGTGACCAAAAAATACCAGTTGGGTGCATGGCAGGACTCAGAAGGGAAGGAGTGATTTTTGGATTTTGCAGCACAGATTCTGGTTGAATGACCCCTGAAGCACCTATACAGTGGAACCCCCCCACAAGGGACCCCATTTTGCAAACTACACCCTTCAGGGAATTCATCAGGGGGTATAGTGTACATTTCAAACCCCCAGGGGTTTCACCAACTTTGATACAACTGGGCAGTGAAAATGAAAAATTACATTTTTTTACACAAAAATGCAGTTCTGGCTCCAAATTTTTCATTTTCATAAGGTACGAAGGAGAAAAAGCACCCCAAAATCTGTGCCCCAATTTCTCCTGAGTACGGCAATGCTTCATGTGTGACCAAAAAATGGCAGGACTCAGAAGGGAAGGAGTGATATTTGGATTTTGCAGCTCAGATTCTGGTGGAATTTTGGTGGGTGCTATGTCGCTTTAGCAAGACCCCCGAAGCACCAATACAGTGGAACCCCCCCACAAGTGACCCCATTTTGCAAACTACACCCCTCAGGGAATTCATCTAGGGGTATAGCGTACATTTAAAACCCCCAGGGGTTTCACCAATTGTGGTACAACTGGGCTGTGAAAATGAAAAATTACATTTTTTTACACAAAAATGCAGTTCTGGCTCAAAATTTTTCATTTTCACAAGGAATGAAGGAGACAAAGCACCCCAAAATCTGTGCCCCAATTTCTCCCGAGTACGGCAATGCCTCACATGTGACCAAAAAATACCAGTTGGGTGCATGGCAGGACTCAGAAGGGAAGGAGTGATTTTTGGATTTTGCAGCACAGATTCTGGTTGAATGACCCCTGAAGCACCTATACAGTGGAACCCCCCCACAAGGGACCCCATTTTGCAAACTACACCCTTCAGGGAATTCATCAGGGGGTATAGTGTACATTTCAAACCCCCAGGGGTTTCACCAACTTTGAAAGAACTGGGCAGTGAAAATGAAAAATTACATTTTTTTACACAAAAATGCAGTTCTGGCTCCAAATTTTTCATTTTCATAAGGTACGAAGGAGAAAAAGCACCCCAAAATCTGTGCCCCAATTTCTCCTGAGTACGGCAATGCTTCATGTGTGACCAAAAAATGGCAGGACTCAGAAGGGAAGGAGTGATATTTGGATTTTGCAGCTCAGATTCTGGTGGAATTTTGGTGGGTGCTATGTCGCTTTAGCAAGACCCCCGAAGCACCAATACAGTGGAACCCCCCCACAAGTGACCCCATTTTGCAAACTACACCCCTCAGGGAATTCATCTAGGGGTATAGCGTACATTTAAAACCCCCAGGGGTTTCACCAATTGTGGTACAACTGGGCTGTGAAAATGAAAAATTACATTTTTTTACACAAAAATGCAGTTCTGGCTCAAAATTTTTCATTTTCACAAGGAATGAAGGAGACAAAGCACCCCAAAATCTGTGCCCCAATTTCTCCCGAGTACGGCAATGCCTCACATGTGACCAAAAAATACCATTTGGGTGCATGGCAGGACTCAGCAGGGAAGGAGCGATATTTGGATTTTGCAGCACAGATTCTGGTGGAATGAATGGTGGGTGCTATGTCGCATTAGCAAGACCCCCGAAGCACCAATACAGTGGAACCCCCCCACAAGTCACCCCATTTTGCAAACTACACCCCTCAGGGAATTTATCTAGGGGTATAGTGTACATTTCAAACCCCCAGGGGTTTCACCAATTTTTATACAACTGGGCTGTGCAAATGAAAAATTACATTTTTTACACAAAAATGCAGATCTGGCTCAAAATTTTTCATTTTCACAAGGAATGAAGGAGAAAAAGCACCCCAAAATCTGTGCCCCAATTTTTCCCGAGTACGGCAATGCCTCACATGTGACCAAAAAATACCAGTTGGGTGCATGGCAGGACTCAGAAGGGAAGGAGTGATTTTTGGATTTTGCAGCACAGATTCTGGTTGAATGACCCCTGAAGCACCTATACAGTGGAACCCCCCCACAAGTGACCCCATTTTGCAAACTACACCCTTCAGGGAATTCATCAGGGGGTATAGTGTACATTTCAAACCCCCAGGGGTTTAACCAATTTTGATACAACTGAGCTGTGAAAATGAAAAATTAATTTTTTTCATTTTCACAGCCCAGTTGTATAAAAATTGGTGAAACCCCTGGGTGTTTGAAATGTACACTATACCCCTAGATGAATTCCCTGAGGGGTGTAGTTTGCAAAATGGGGTCACTTGTGGGGGGGTTCCTAACTTTTAGCATCTTATGGTGCCTAGAAACCTACATGGTGCCTAAAAAATAATCTCATAAAAAGGAGGCTCCAAAATCAAGTAGGTGCTCCTTCTATTATGAAGCCTGTGGTTTGGTCACCGTGCACACTAGGGCCACATATAGGATATTTATGAAAACAAAAGAATTGGGGGAATCAATTTTTAGTCACATTTCTCTAGTAAAATCTACTGTATTCGTTAGAAAAATGTATTAAAATTGAAACTCTGCAAAAAAAAAAGAAATTTTGAAATTTCACCTACACTTTGTTTTAATTCCTGTGAAACACCTAAAGGGTTAACAAACTTCCAAAATGCTGTTTTGAATACTGTGAGGGGTGCAGTTTTTGAAATGGCATCATTTATGGGGGTGTCTCACATACAAGTCCCTCAAAGTCACATCAGAACTGAACTGGTCCCTAAAAAAATCAGTGTTTGAAATTTTCTTGAAAATTTGAGAATTTGCTATTCATATTGTAAGCCTCCTAGTGTCCCAAAAAATTAAAAGGAAGTTGAAATAATGATGTCAACATAAAGTAGACATATGGTCTATGTTAGTTATTCACTATTTTGAGTGGTAAGATTATTTGTCTCACAAGCAGAAAATTTAACATTTTGCAAATCGCAAAATTTTCCATTTTTTTCCGACATTTTGGTATTTTTCACAAAAAAACACAGACTGTATCGACGAAAATTTACCACTAACTTGAAGTACAATGTGTCACGAGAAAACAATCTCAAAATCACTGGGATAAGTAAAAGCAAAAAAAAGTTATCCCCACTTAAGTGAGACATGTCAGATTTGAAAAAAATGGCTCTGTCAGGAACGCAAAAACTAGCTCTGTCAGGAAGGGGTTAATGCCCAGTCATGCGACTCATTACACCATGTTTCTGTAATACCAAGTGTTTTCATATACTTTAAACAGCAGCACACTCAATCTACACAAGTCGACACGTGTCAACCTTTTCACTCTAATACAAACATAGTTTTTGTATTTATGATACAATAACATAAACCACATCTAACAGCTACAAGGATGTTTCAGCAATGTTTTAAGGCCATGGCCACTATTTTGCACACAATCTTTGTATTGTACACAAAATACAGAACTGTACCACTTTCTGATGTGCTATGAATTGGATTTTACTACACTCTGGATGTAAGATGCCACCAATCACATTATTGCAATCACATCTCTCTAACAAAGGATTCCTACATCTGCTTATGACACTGAAAACTCATAGATGTTACAATATTTAAACATGTTTGTTCACAAGCAATTTTATCATGTTTGGTCGATTCACACATCTTTAACATACCTGTACCAAGACCTGACTGTTTTTTTAGGGAGGACACATATGCATTCCTACACAAATGTCACTTTTGCCCCTTGTTTGCCTACCTCACCCACTCCATGAGGAAATCATTGTTCTGGACCTGCTTTTACCTACTACTGTAGGAGCTACCTCACCTGCACAGAAACTGCTTTCTCACCTATTAAGTTGCTCTGCACATGTGCTGACACAAACTAATTAGCAGGGAAAAGTTGGATAGGAACATGGGAATGGCCATGGAGAGGGTTACACATGGGAAACTTCGACCACACTTCAAGAAATGCACAAAAATACCCTGGTCAGTAAGTACACTTAAATGTATTATTTGTTTGACACAAGAAATTACACATACAACAATTGTTTTGTAATGGTGAAATAAAATTGATTGGCTGTTCAGCATCACAGCTTATTAGAAAATGTAATTTCATAAATAGAATTAAAAGATGAAATATTTACATAAATAACAATCAGTTATCAGTTTCCTGCCCTTCGCATGAAAATGGATAGATGGCCAACTCAGGAAGTGGATCCCCAGTGCAAATAAAAAAATTGGGGTCCAATCACAGAGGAAGTGACCCAGGTGTCATTATTTTGGCCCTTTTTTCCCTTTTTTGATGGGGCCTTGGGGACAGGGGCCTTGGGGACTGAAGGCTTGCGCCGTCTTGGGCCAGTGGACAGAGGAGGGTCAGCAGAGGTGGAAGCTTGTGGAGCAGCTTGGGGTGGGGCAGCAGATGGTGGGTTGTCCCTTTGGGACCTGGCGGTGGTGAGCAGCTCTGCCAGAATGTCATTCTGGCGGCTGAGTTGTTGGGCAATGCTTTGCATGCCAGCTGCCAGAATGTCATTCTGGCGTTGGAAGGCCTCAAACTGCTGCGTGTTGGTCTCCTTCCAAATCCCCATGAACTCCACAAACTGATGCTGACGGTCTGCAGCCTCCACCTCATGCTGCTCGATCCTGTCCAGCATCTCCAACAACCTGCCATCATATGGGGCCAGTGGATGGGTGTGGCGTTTTGGTGGAGGCTGGACCACTTGCTCCACTTGTGGCTCTGAAGAGGAAGATGCTGCCGGTTCATCAGGTGTTTCTGCTTCTTCTAGGATCAAAATTGAAACCAATGTCACCATCACATACACAAACAACCTCTCTTACCACAAACAATGCATTACTGTGACTTACCATCAAAAGCACCAGCAAAGACCTCCGCCGGGAACTCACTATCCATATTGGATACCCCCCTGACCTCGCCCACATCAATCACATCCAACGAGTCATGCTCCAGGGGGGTATATTCCAAACTGGATGGGATAGGCCCCCTCCCGGTGGACATGCTGTGGTTGTACCGGTCAGTCATCTTCCTCTTCAGTACAGTTTTGAAGTCTGACCACCTACAAATTTATTCAAAAATAAATCAACATGAGATATGTGCACCACTGTGCTAGTGAACATCATGACTACGTTACATTTCCTAGTGCGGGTGATATTTTTTTTTTTATGCATACGTTTGACAAACACACATTAATGTCTCCATTATGAGGCATTTCAGTGTCTCATCTCATTCATTAGTGCATTTAGCACATACATATCTCACTATGCAGAAATGACAGCAGCCATGGGCAAATAGTCCACCTCCACCTGTTGTGAAACTACACATCCCACCATAGCTTGACAGTGTTGTTATTATGGATTAATTTACCTATGGGAAGGCATGCTGGGATGTGTAGTTTCTCAACAGCTACATGTGCACAGTTTGGACATCCTTGTTTCAGTAGCATCATATGGAACATGTTACTACAACTCTTTTACAACAACACACGTTCTGTTGTCCCATCACATACTTCACATGAGCAGAACTGTGCCCATAACCTCACATCACACCAATGGTGCATGTTTCATATATAAATGTGGGTTATTAGACATGGTTGTGTTCACATGTGTCATTGAAGTGTAGCACTATCTACAAACACACCTTTCTATTTTCCACAAAACATACATGTAACATATGTACACACATATGACATTATCAGGGGGAGAAACACACTTGCCTTTTCTTCACTGATAGCCAATCTCTGACCACTGGTGACACCTGGTTCACTTCCTCTGTGATCTTGTCCCAAAGGTTTCTCTTTGCACTGGGAACCGGCTTCCTGGTGGGCAATTCAATCCATTCTCGTGCTCTGGGCACTAAAATTCTCATTTCTACCTCTTGAAATGCAGGGTTTCGCTTTTTGGTGGTGGTATCCTGCTCAGTACTCAGCCTAGATGGTGCAGGTTGTTTTCTGGTGGCCCCAGTTCTCTCACCATGCAGCTGCTGGGTCTCACATGTTTGGAGAGATGCAACCTCTTGTTCTGGCTGGTTGCTTGGCCCTTGTGTAGCTGGTGGCGTTGCAGTAGTGCCTGTTAGTGAGGGGCCCCCTTGCTTTTGGGCCCTCCTTGTCCTCTCCTGCTCCCTCTGCCTCAACATTTCAAGCAGGGATTCTGCTCTTGCTCTCTGTAGAGCGTCCTCAGCTGCGGAATCATCTGAGCTAGACATGTTTGGAGCAATTATGGCCTGCATCTGACTGGATATTTATATGGTAAACTCCCGCCTTGAACAAGGGGGCGTATATTTTTCCCCGCAATGTACAGTAGTAGCTAATTTACGCCGATATTTCCCGCCGATATTTCCCGCTTAAATTACGCAGGTCTCAACGCACCTGAGCATTCACCTGTACATGCACATACACAGGTTGTTGACCATTGTGTGCTACATGGTTAAATGTGTGCACATGTCACTCCAATGATGAGTGCTTTCAGGTGGTCTCTGTTGGAGTACGTGTATGCTTTCTTAAACAAATTTAAAAACATACCAACGTTACAATGCTTTCCTTACATTTGTTATGAGGATTAATTTGTCATACACCAACATGTTGTATGTGTGTTGTTATAAGCGTGTGTATTAGTAGATGGTTGCGTGTATAATTTTTCGCACACTGTATATACAGTACGTGTCTCCCTACATTGAAAGCATAATGTATGTTATGGTGTGCATATCGGAACGGTCCGCGAAAGTTTTTATTCGCATACATATTGTTAATGTAAGATGGATTAATAAAGTTAACAATAAAAAAACTTGGTTTTCGTCCAATCAGCAACCACCAAAACGTATATATGTACCTGCAATTAATAACTGCGCCATTGCCAATATGTCTTTGACACGGGCTGCCCCATTCTCCACCTTGGAACTTATGGCGTTGGTCTACATCATGGACCGGCGCCTGGGGGCCAGGGGCCCTTATGTCTCCAATATGGAGAAGCGGCGGGCATATAACGCCGCCCGCCGCTTGATTTTCGCAAGGACCAACGTCCTGAGGAGCCTGGGGCAGGTGGAGCGGCGGTGGTCAGACCTGCGCCGCCGGCAGCCAGGCCTACTTTGCAGACTTCAGCGGGATATTAGCCGAGGTAAGTTTTTTTATACACAAATATGTCCGCGTTTTTTAGCAATGGGTTCAGGAATTACTTTAAACATGTGCAAGAGTATGTGGGTGTATATGGGTATATGTGGGTGTATAGGGGTGTATGTGGGTGTATAGGGGTATATGTGGGTATATGTGGGTGTATAGGAGAGTATGTGGGTGTATGTGGGTGTATAGGAGTGTATGTGGGTGTATAGGAGTGTATGTGGGTGTATAGGGGTGTATGTGGGTGTAAAGGGGTGTATGTAGGTGTATACAGGTATATGTGGGTGTATGTGGGTGTATAGGGGTGTATAGGGGTATATGTGGGTGTATAGGAGAGTATGTGGGTGTATAGGGGTGTTTAGGGTGTGTATTGATAAGATCTGATTTTGTGTGTAGCAGATTGAAAAATTTTGATGTAACCTTTTAAAGACCAATTAAAATTTTACATTTACATTTATATGATCATGACTAATTTTTTTTTGTTATTCTCTCCTTTTCATGAAACGAAACCTTAATTTTCTATACCATCAACATGAACATTTCAGCACGCGCAAGGGTACGCATGAGGGCCAGAGAGGAGGCCCAGCAAGTGGAGGCCCAGCAAGAGGAGGAGGAGCAAGAGGAGAGCACCCTGGGGCCCGCTGGTACACACAACATCTCCCCCTCCACTTCCAGCAGCCACTCTCCCACCCCCAGCCACTCACCCGCCCCCAGCCACTCACCCGCCCCCAGCCAGGCATCTGCCTCCAGCCACGCATCTGCCTCCAGCCACGCATCTGCCGCCAGCCAGTCAGCTGCTACTGGACACCCATCCAGTGAAGAACAGGATGGCAGAAGTAGCTGTAAGTAAACAATGTGCCAAATGTTTACATAAACATTTCTACACATAAACAATCACAACACCCACATATGTGTATCCAACATCATCATTATTTTCAACATATCAATGCAGTGAGAGCCATAGCTGTGGCCTGGCCTCCTCCAGGAACAAGGATCCCCTTGGTGTATTTTCACGCCTCACCCCTTGAGTATTTGACATAACAGTACATCCAATGACATATCCTACAGTAGTGGTGTTGAAGTTATGTGGGCCCAGCTGTTGTGTAACCATCTTCAATGTAGTTGTAAAATGTATGTGGCCTTCACACTTAACTCACAACTTGTTATTATGTTAAAAGACAACAAACATTTGTGTATATTATATAGTAATTATAATGTTTTTTTTTTTCCTTCACTACAGACACTGAACAGCACCAGGTGGAGGTGGACCGGATAATGAGGGAAATCTTCCTGACCCTCCTATATCTATCAATTCTTTTTGGCCAACTGGAGGCCCTCATTTAGGCCCTTATTCTGATTGACGCGGACTTTACCGCATACTTTCGGATCGCGTCTTTTCGGCGTCTGCGCATGCGTGGAGAACGCAACGCGCATGTGCCACGCCTTGACTCCGTACCAGTTCGGCCAAATCCCGTACAAAACTGGGTACTTGTGAGTTATCCGGGCGTCCGATTTTTTGATTGTATGCCTTAAGTTAAGGCATACAATCAGATGCGATGCGATGCGATATCGCATCGCATCGCATCGCATGCGACCATCGGATGCGATGACCCGATTTTTCCATAGGAATCAATGTTAAAATGATTCCTATGGAAAAAGGGGTCCTTTTCATACCCCTACTATCCAAGTGGGCATGGAGTTGGATATAAACCTGTGGCGAGCGTAGCGAGCCACCGAGCCCGAAGCGTGGCGAGCGAAGCGAGCCCCGCGAGGGGACGGTATTCCGTGTCCCCTCGCGGGGCTCGCTGCGCTCGCCACGCTTCGGGCTCGGTGGCTCGCTACGCTCGCCACAGGTTTATATCCAACTCCATGCCCACTTGGATAGTAGGGGTATGAAAAGGACCCTTTTTCACATTGAATTCCATGTTAAAATGGACTCAGTCCATTTTAACATTGATTCCTATGGAAAAATCGGGTCATCGCATCGCATCGCATCCGATGGTCGCATGCGATGCGATGCGATGTCCCGATCCGACCCGATTTAAAAATCGGACGCCCGGATAACTCACAAGTACCCTAAACTGTTCCCCGCAATCAGTCGGGAAATATGGGCGTATTATGGGCGTCATGCGGAATGTCACATGGGCGTAGTTTCAAAGTGGGCAAAACGGGGCGGAAACATGGGCGGACACGGGGGAGTACACTTATGTTAGGGGGCGTACATTCGGATAGCACTCCGAATGCACGCGATCAAAAAGGGAAGAAATGTGCGGTGTCCACAAGTGTACTATTGCTTTGCGGACACCACTCGTTCATGCGGTAGGCGAACGTACCGCCTAATGACTACAAGCATTAACACCTGAACCCAATAGAATCTACTCCTTTACTCATTACTCACTAATAGGACGCTTGTCAGTGCTTTAATTGAAACCATTGCTGCTTCAAGGAAACCTTAGTAAACACCCACATATGCTGTACTTGTCAGACACTTTAAAACTGCTAACAATGGACATGACTGAATATTAATACTAGCAATACACATGTGTATTCGACATGTACTCATGAAACCACACATTTTTGGGTAAAGTAAACAAATTTATTTCTATACATGTCACAGTCAATGCCACTGTGATGCAATGACCAAAAAATACAAAATCCAAAAAAGAAACAACATGGCAGGAATGTAGCAAAATAAATAATAATACAAAACAAATATAATTGCACACAGATGGACTCCAGCACCTCCTATGTGCCACTGCACATGCAGCCAGTGGGAAATGAGGATGCTGCTGGCCCTTCTACAGCAGGGCAACCTGCACCTGACCATTCTACAGCAGGGCAACCTACACCTGGCCCTTCTGCAGCAGGCCAACCTGCAGCTGGCTCATATGCACCATCAGCAGAATCATTTGGAACACAACCGGGGAATTCACAAGATAGTACCATGGCCATCACTTCAAGTACAGCTGACAGTAATGGCAGGCAAAAGAGGGCAACAGGGGAACCAAAAAGGACATATGAAGCAAGGGCTCATCTGGTTACCCTCAGCACGTGATTGGACACAAGAAGCTGACACACACAGCACAATGGAAGATTTGGGACCACATAACGGTGGAGATTAATGCAGCCACAAGTTCATTTGCGACCACGTTTGGCCTTGGTAGGCTCCTTGGCCTGTGCAGCAGCTCTTCGGGGACGGCCAGATGCTGGGGCAGGTGGAGCAGATGATGTTGAGGGGTTGGCTGGTCTACCCCTCCTGCCAGCAGGGAGTGTTGCCGGTGGTAATGCACCAGAAACGGATGACATTAGGACCCTGTTGCTGGTAACCAGCTCCACCATAAGCTCATTATGGTGGAGGAGGAGATCATTTTGGCGGGTGGCTTGCTCGGCCAGCACCTGAGCACTTGCAGCCATGGCCTGATGTGACTCAGCCATGGCCTGCATGCTCGCAGCGATGGCCTGCTGGGTGCTGACCAAGCTCGCCAGGATCTCCTCGGTCCTATGCATCCGTTCTGATGCCAAGTCTCCCTGCTGGTTGATGTCCCCAAGCATCTGGGCCAAGGCGGCCAAATCGGCTTGGGCCGATGGCTGCTGCTGCACAGGCCTACCACTGGGGCCAGGTGGCACGGACTCCTCCACCTCCTGAGCAGAGTCGTCACCAAGCGGTGGGGTGTCTGTGGAAAAAGATAAACACAATTAGGAGACATTCTAAGATAATTACTTGCACAAGTTTATGGCATGACCAATATTTACCTTCCAGAAAAGACGCAAACACTTCAGCTGGGGCCTCGCTATCCATCGTGCTCACCCCCCTGATCTCCTCAACTGATATACAGCTCTCGGCCATCAACTCCAGGGGGGTGAGCTCTAGCCCTGATGGCATGGGCCCGGCCCCAGATGTCTGGCTGTGTTCCCACCGCTTGGTCATCTTCCTCTTCAGGTTGGTTTTGAAGTCCTGCCACCTGCAATGTAAGTTGACATATTAATACATGTCACTCCAGATGTTAGCTGTTGCAGCCATTGCTCTGTGCTACATATTACGACATGTGATTAATGTCCAAAAGATAATATTACATGCAACTATGATATCCACCGTTACAATACACATTCACAATCACCCTACTCTAACTCTCACCGAAATAACATGGCAATAATGTATGTGTATCGTAACAACCTCACGGGCCATTTGCAAAATCCATCTAAGCATCAATTCAATCATTACTTGGCTATTACTGGGCACATGTATCACAAAACAACTTGCCTCTTCTTCACATGGTCCGTCTCACGAACTTGTGGCGCTACTTCATTAATCTCTGCCGTTATCTGTTCCCAAATCTTCCATCTGCGTGTGTGTGTCAGCTTCTCCGATGGACACTCAATCCAATCACGTGCTCGGGGAACCAGGATGGCAAGCTCCTGTGCTTCATATGCCTTATTTTTTTTGGGTGGTTCCTCTGTTGCCCTGGCTCTCCCCTTGCCACGTCCTTGGCCACGCCCCCTGTCACGTGTCGCTGCACTTGAAGTGCTGGCCATGGTACTACCTTGTGAAGTCCCCGGTTGTGTTCCAATCAATTCTGCTGATGGTGCATATGAGCCAGCTGCAGGTTGGCCTGCTGCAGAAGGGCCAGGTGTAGGTTGCCCTGCTGTAGAATGGTCAGGTGCAGGTTGCCCTGCTGTAGAAGGGCCAGCAGCCTCCTCATTACCCACTGCCTGCATGTGCAGTGGCACATAGGTGGTGCTGGAGTCCATCTGGTCAAATAGTTGCTGCAGATCTGGGTCCACCTCTGGTTGTGATCCAGACATGTTAGCAACAACATGGTCACCTTCTAATACACCTTTATATACTGTTTGTGTATCCTGTTTGGCGGACATCAGCGGCAGCTGCGTTCCGTGCGTGAGCGTACGTCGCTGTTTTTTCGCGCCGCATACGGTGGCGGAAATTCCATTGTGTAAAACCTGGCGAAAGTTCTACATGAAATACTGGGCACCAATGCTAACATTGCATAGAATCTTCTGATACACCTGTGACTATTGCACAATACACATGCTATTTGCTAGCATGACATGACATTTGATTCATGACTACTGTGGTATTGTGGCGTTTGATTGCAAGCTAAAAGTAGCCCAATCCCTTAGATAATCCAGGCCACAAGTCATGCAATACTCATCTCTACTGTTATAGACCACACATGTGAGAGGCCTATAAATAGTGACTTGCTGCTAGAATCATTTGTCTCCAGATCTGGACTTGTCAGGGTCTAAGGTAAGCTCTTCCATGCTCCTTGTAGATATGATATCCATTAACAATGTAAGTGTATGAATGTATGCACCATTGCCTCACTGACTACAGATTGTTGGGCCAGCAAAGTGCGTGTAGCATTATTGCAACATGTCACATGTTCACTATTTCACTCACAGGTCTTAAACCTGTGTGGGTTCATCTATTGCAGGACAACATGTCCCAGCAATAGATGAAATGTCTCATAGTACATGATGTCGGCAAAAAATGCTGACACCTTTATCTGAGTGTTTTGGACGGTGTGTATTGAGTTCATATTATTGTGTCATCATTATAGAGTCAAATGGATCTGAGGGATTTCACGGGGCGGCCATCTATTGTACGTATTGAAGGCTACAAATCTATTTGTAGTGGGATATGGCCATTATGTGCATAGGTGCATCAGTATTTATGTTCATTTCTTTATAGGTTGCTGAAGCAATGATGCGCTACATGGAGAGGAGGCTAAGGGCACTTGCGGCTCTCCCCACTCGTCGGCCAAGGAGGCCAGGACGTGCTAGAATCTATCGCACACGGGTGACTCTGTTTGCTATGCCCGATGATGAGGTACTTACTAGGTACCGGTTACCGCCACATGTAATTCTGGATCTGCTCACCTTAATTCAGAGCGATCTGGAACCTCTACACGGGATCACGACAGCAATTCCGCCTCACACACAGCTGCTGGCGGTGTTGCATTTCTGCGCCTCAGGATCATTCCAACAAGTAGTGGCAGTACTTGCTGGAATATCTCAGCCGGCCTTCTGCCGAATCCTGAGGCGTGTGACGTCGGCCATGTTCAGGCGCAAGGGGCACTTCATGGCCATGACATTTGCCACTGAGACCCTGCGCAGAAGCCAGCAGGCCTTCCATCAAATTGCTGGCTTCCCTAATGTGATAGGGGCTGTGGATGGCACCCATGTACCATTTGTGCCTCCATCTCGAAGTGAGAAGATATATAGGAACCGCAAATTGTTCCACTCACTGAACGTGATGGTGGTATGTGGCCCATCCATGGAAATTCTCGCCTTCAACTCGAAGTTTCCCGGAAGTGCCCATGACTCTCATGTCATCCAACAAACCGGGATATCGCAAAGACTCCAAGAGCTGGAAGGCCGTGATGCGTGGGTTCTGGGTGACTCCGGTTACCCATGTACGCCCTGGCTACTTATGCCGTACAGCTACCCAGCACCGGGCCCACAGGAGGCATTCAATCGGGCGCATGTTGCCACCAGGCAAGTGGTGGAGCGCTCAATTGGCCTTTTAAAAGGTCGATTTAGAGTGCTCCACCGCACTGGTGGTGACTTACAATATGCGCCTCAAATGGTGTCGAGGATCGTGGGCCTGTGTATATTTTTCCACAACATTGCTGTGCGGCGTGAGATACCCTTTGATGAGTGGGAGGTACCATCTGAGCCGCAAGATCCGCCCATGCGCCCATCCCGCGCCCCTGAATGCCGGAGGGGATACCAGCTGCGGGACTCTGTGGCGCAAAGATACTTCAGGTACATGTTATCGAGTTGACAGAACACACCAATTTTAGTCAAAATCAGCCCTTCAAATAAGTACAGTGTGTTAGTTGTCAGTGTTACAAAACTAAAATTAGCCAGCCTGCCCTCCTAATGGCAAAGAAATAGGAGATATTTATCATATGTGCTTAGTTTTGGGGGAAGTTCAATATAGGTGCTAATTATTATACCTTGTACAAGGGATCTTATGTGTTTGTTATATCTTCATTATTGTAGTTGATACTATCCCTGATGACTGGTGAGTACATTGATTTATTCTCTAATGTGTTGGGGATTTTTTCCTGTGTTGATGTATGATTTGTTTGCAGATATATATATATATATATATATATATATATATATATATGATATTTGAATTTATTCACATGTTTCAACATTTCAAGGAGCAGGCACCCAGGCAGGCAGGCAGGCAGGCAGGCAGGCAGGCAGGCAGGCAGGGCTGGTGTATAATGCTGGTCTCAGGATACCTGCAAGTATGTGTATGTGTCTTTTACACATAAATGTACGCATACACATAGATGCATAGAGTAAGTAATGCTAACTACAGCTATGCGTTGCTAAGCTATAGCACGCGTTGCTTGGCGGAGCGAGGCGTCATTGGATTTGCTAAGTGCATACACACTGTGTTTTATATATATCAGATTTGTTCATTGCCATACATCAGCACTACTGTTTTTAAGGCATGCGAATTTGTCACCATTTGTGTTGGCGCAGAGACGCTGTTCATGTAAAGATGAACAATAAAGTTATTAACACAAATAACTGTGATCAACCAATGCCACCACCTGATTGGTTGATAGATGCCATTGTTAACATGGCGGAGACACGAAGGGCAGACCCCTTTACACATGCGGAGCTGAGGGTTCTGGTCTCCGTCATGGAGACAAGGCTGGGCCGTGCGGGGCCCTTTATCACTAACCGCCATAAGCGGAGGGCCTATGCTGCGGCAGGGCGCCGTATTTACGCCCGCACTCGGGTGCGGAGGTCCCTCGGGCAGCTCGAGAGGCGGTGGTCGGACCTCCGCAGGCGCCAGCCCCAGCTGTTGCAGCAAATCAGGGGCGTAATTGCTGATTGTGAGTATTTTAGCTATGAAATTTCGCACTTACAACATAGCATATATAAACAATAACATGTGTCTCATGATAAGTGGGTGTCCATGGGTTTAAAAGTCCATAGACTGTTATGTGTGCTTCTTCCTGGTTAACATGCAGTCATGTGGCTTTTATATGTAATGACATAGCATTGAGGATTCTGATGCATACAATGTGCCAGATCTAATATGTGTTACACATTGATAAATGCCAGGGTTGTAATGTTTGAACAAATTACTAACAATCACATAATAATTTAAATGTCACATTTTTGAGTCCATTAACAGTAAGGAGCTACTTGCCTGCATCGTTTGCCATCATTATCACCCTTCCATGTATGTCTTGTTATGGATTAATACATGTGCCCCAATGACCCGACATTGACCATGATTTTTTTTTCTACCACACAGCACGAGCCCGAGCCCGACAGGCCCGTGAAGAGGCCGAGGCAGCCCTGGCCCAGGAGGAGGCCCAAGACCCTGAGGAGGAGGTGGCGGCAAGGGTGGAGGAGGAGGAAGTGGAGGAGGAGGAAATGTTGGAGGAGATGGTGGAGGAGATGGTGGAGGAGGTGGTGGAGGAGGAGGAGGTGCCTGAGGAGGTGGTGGTGGAGGAGGTGGAAGAGGAGTTGGTGGCAGAGGAGGAGGTGTTGGTGGCGGAGGAGGAGGTGGAGGAGGAGGTGGTGGTGGTGGAGGAGGAGGTGGAGGAGGAGGAGGTGGAGGAGGAGGAGGAGGTGGAGGAGGAGGTGCTTGTGGCGGAGGAGGTGGACGTGGTCATGGTGGCAGAGGAGCTGGCGGAGGAGGGGGCTGAGGAGGCCACGGTTGCCCCAGAGGATTCCGATTCCGAGGGGGAGGAGGCGTGCCAAGCCCCGGAGTCCCAGCAGATCGGTATGTTTACATAATGCATCATTCATGAAGTAGTTGTACTGGTATTTGTTATGTAGCACTGGTGATTAAAAATTTTGTTCCAATACTATTCATATAGACCCCAAAGTGGGTAGCTACAGATACAGGTACGGGTTAGATGGGGTGTCCAAGGCATCCCTTTCATCCAGGACACCTCTCAATTACACAGGTTTGTGGGATGGGTTGGAGCTCCATTTTGACTGCCACATAACCGTTGTAGTTAAACAGGATCCTGGAGTAAAGGGATGAGTGGATCATTTGTGGATTAAATTCACCTGCTGCAATCGTAGATTATGACCCATCAAATAGTGGAATCTATATTGTTGGTGAATGTTATTTATAAACTCTAGGATGTATGCTATAAATGGAGTATGGCCCGGCCTACCTTGGAATGGAGTCAGAAGTTGCCAGTGTCCCAGGAGCCTCCTCTACCTAAACACCCCCTGTAGTTCAGATTTTTTTTTTGCCCTCACAGAATTGTAGGTTGGTTTAGACAGAATTATGATTTTGAGGATGTGTACTGTGCATTCCTGACATTTGCATAACTCCCATGCCACGAACCATCACTGAACTTAGACTGAGCAGATTGTGACAAGTTCTTATTGACGGAGGCCATGACATGCTTGTCATTGGTTAGTCATGGGTGGGTTGTGACTGAGAAGAAACACTATGACTGTTATGTCTTCTGCAGAGTAAAGGGTAGAGGCAAAAAAAGACAGTATGTAGTAAATAAGTTTGCATGTATGTATATATGTATGTGTCATATCTATTTATCTATGTGTGTCTCTATCTCTCTACATAGATAGATATATATATATATATATATATATATATATACACACACATGTCACCTAGCATTTGTGCAATTTATGTCGCAGTATGTGAAATGTATGCATGAATAACATGACTAATTTTTGCCCCTTTGACATGCCCACAGATGACACCACACCGGCAGATGAGGGGGTGCGTGGGGCCCTCCTGCGGGCGGAGCACCATTTGAGGCTCCTGCTAGCCGACCTGCAGGACCTCAGAGATCTCCTGATTTAATTTATTATTTGATATTTTTTTATTTATATGTTAATTGTGTTTTCAAATAAATTGTTTATGCAAGTTCACAGTTGTTGGTTTTATTTGCACATTAAACAGTATATGTGTAGATTGTTTATAATCTTTTACACAGGGTCTAATACAAACCATTGCACTTAAATTGCTGTAAGGGTTAATGTGTGCAATGCATGTGTTAGGCATGCTTGTAAGGATATATTGGCATCTAATTGATTCCAATTCCAAATAAGCAGTTTTTTATGAGGATAGGTAATTGAATAAGTGGGTCATGTGATGTATTGCAGAAGATACTTAATAGTGGGTTGTTTGGCGTAAATACTCCGCTTACGGGCGGTAGCACCGCTTGGCTCCCGTTCGGATGCGGTATTTCCGAGCATACTCTGTAATACTCTGTAATACCGTGCAGAATCGGAGTGTTTCTCCCGCACACGCATGGTTTGTATGTCGTCCGTAAACACGCCCTGTTCTTAAAGAGTGAGTCCGTCCGAATGCGGAGGACACGTGGGCGTTTCTACGGACGATGGCCGCATGCGGCAAAACACCGTGGCGTGCGGACCGCTCCGTAAGAATGCGGGAATATCCGCACCGATCTGAATAAGGGCCTTAATGTTTTTTAAAGTTTTAAATTTTCGTTTAAAAAAATAAAAGTTTTTGTACAGTTAGAAGTTGCCTGTGTTGTTAATCATAAATATGTTTGAGGGTTTGTAAGGGCAGGTACATACAGATGTGTAATGTGTTGCACGCCGCCGTCCGGGAATCCCTGCACCCGGACAGACGTCGGGTGCAGCGTCATCTGACGCGGCGGGGGACGTTGCCGGGCAGCGTCCCAAGCCTCACTCTGAGGCTAAGCGTCGGGGCGTTGCTAGGCAACGTCCCTGAACTTCCACCCGGCGGCCTGGAGCGCGCGTGCCTGACGTCAGTCAGGCGGCGTGATTTTTGAATAAATAGCCGGCGTCTGCTGGGCACAGACGCCGGTTATAGCTTTCTGCTTCTGAAGCATACTGCTGTTGCCCTCCGGTCCCCTAGGTCCTTGGTCCTAGATTCCCTGGCTGTGGTTCTCCGCTTCAGTCTTCCTGGTTTCCCAGCTTGCCAGTCCGTTTCTCCAGCGGTGATTATTTCCTGTCTTCCCCTGGACTCCTCAGCTGTATTCCATCCTCAGCCTGTGAGCCTGCATCGGACCCACAGTCTCCATCTTCCGTGGGTCACGTAAGTGCTCCAGTGGAGCCCTGGTCTTTTCCTTCCTTGGTTCACTGGCCCTCCGTGGCTTTGCCCCTCCGTGGGATTATTTTTGGTAATCTCTCTTTTGTCTCTTTATCCCCTTTTTCAGTATATGTTCCCTTGCCCCTGTCTGTCATTAGAATTCAGTTTAGACAGGAGTGTCGCTTCTTCCTCCAGATCCCTGCTTTGGGAGTCACGGTCCCTCTGGTGTGTTTTATTGGGGACTCCCTTCCTTCAGCTGGTGTCTGCGACTTGGTCGCGCTCCCGTCTTGGCCTGGTGCCGGCAGTTAGGGGCCTTTTTCCCAGTTAGGTCCATTAGTTAGTTGGTCCTCTTGGGATACCCCGTGGCGATCGCTTATCCCTTGTCATCACATAAGACCTGGCTGCATCGGGGTCGGAGCGGGCCTAACTCGCTTCTTCGGATGCGGCGGCCCCAGGTGAAGCCTAGCTCCGCAGGGGTTTGCCATCTGCCTCGGGGACTCAACAGAGTGAGTGTAGTACCCGCTGTGGCCGTCCTAACCGGCGGTCCTGGCTACGGGCTCACGCCTGATCACCTCATCTTCTGGAACCAGCTATTGTCTCCAGCGCCCAGGCCAGGGCATCGTAACATTATAACCGGCCAGAATAAGACAGATTTCCTTTGTCAGATACTTTGTGGGGTGATCAATTTTGTTATCTTGTATTATGAGTACCACTCCCCAGACTTTTTCTGATCAGCTTCAAGGGCTTGATCAGATGGTCCGGGAATTATCCTTGAAAGTAGCTTCCCAAGAGCAAAGGATGCGGCCTCCAGAGTCAGGGGGTTCAGACCCCAAAATGAACTTACCAGATTGGTTCTCTGGGGATAGCAAAACTTTTTTTAATTTTCGAGAGAGCTGCAAGTTGTATTTTCGGCTCAAACCACGCTCCTTCACGTCCGAGGCTCAGCGTATTGGACTTGTAATATCATTGCTCCAGGGTGACCCCCAGACCTGGGCCTTTGGACTGCCTTTGGACAGCCCAGCACTGTCCTCGACAGTTTCTTTAGTTTGCTTGGGTTATTGTATGGTGATCCTGACCGTGAAGCCTCAGCAGAGACTCATCTTAGGGCCCTTAAGCAAGGGAAAGACCCAGCTGAGGCTTATTGTACTGAGTTCCGCCGATGGGCAAATGATTGCGGATGGAACGATCCTGCATTACGCAGTCAATTTCGTTGCGGTCTGGCTGACGAAATCAAAGATTGCCTCATTCAATACCCGGCACCTAAAACTCTGGACAAATTAATGGAATTAGCCATTAAAATTGACCGTCACCTACGTGAGCGGAGGTCGGAACGGGGCTCGCTCACTCGGGTGGTTCCCTATGTTCCGGTGACCCCTGAGGAAAGCGAGGAGCCTATGCAACTCGGGGCAGCTCGCATTTCCCCGGAAGAAAGGGCTCGCCGACTGAGCTCAGATGTTTGTTTATACTGTGGCTGTAAGGGTCACATTTTGAGAAATTGTCCCAATAGGCCAGTAAAAGGCCGGGCCAAGTGAACGAAGAGAGGGTTCACTTTGGCCTCCAGCTGTTTTCTCTCTAGATTCATTATTAATCCCGGGGCATATTTCTTTTCAGGGATGTAATTTTTCAGGGTCTGTGTTTATCGACAGTGGCGCGGCCGGTAATTTCCTGGATTCTGCCCTCGCCCAGAGTTTGGGGATTCCTCAACTCCAGCTTCCTATCCCCATTACCCTACGGGGCTTAGATGGTGGGGTGCTATCTAATGGGGCCGTCACATTTCAGTACGGTTGACCATTGGTCTTTTTCACCAGGAGGAGATCACCTTCCTGTTAACCTCATGTCCTTCGGTACCCATCGTGTTGGGTTTCCCCTGGTTGAAGAAACACAATCCTATCATTGATTGGCGCCTTGGGGAGATTACCCAGTGGAACCCCAATTGTCAACAGAAGTGCCTTCATATTTCACTCCCTGTAAAATCCACCTCTTTAGCAGGGGTTCCCGCTCCTTACCAGGATTTTTCAGATGTTTTTTCTAAGGGTAAGGCTGACAGTTTGCCTCCACACCGGCCATACGACTGTGCCATCCAGTTAGTCCCCAACGCGCCATTGCCCAAGTGCAGACTTTATGCATTGTCTCTCCCGGAGACAAAGGCTATGGATGAGTACATCCAAGAAAGTCTGTCCAAGGGGTTTATTCGGCCCTCTAAATCTCCGCTCAGTGCCGGCTTCTTTTTTGTGGAAAAAAAAGATGGTTCTTTGAGGCCTTGCATAGACTTCCATGCCCTCAATAAAATTACGGTGAAAAACACCTATCCCCTTCCTTTAATTACGGTTCTGTTTGATCAACTACGATCCGCTACCATTTTTTCTAAAATAGATCTAAGGGGGGCTTATAACCTCATAAGAATCCAGGAAGGGGACAAATGGAAAACGGCGTTCAGTACTCAGATGGGGCACTATGAGTACCTGGTAATGCCGTTCGGTCTCTCCAATGCCCCGGCCGTTTTTCAGGATTTCATTAACGATGTCCTTCGGGAATTCTTGGGCAAATTCGTAGTTGTCTATTTAGACAATATTTTAATTTTTTCCCAAGACTTGGACTCACATAGGGCACAAGTGCGCCAGGTGCTAAAGAAATTGCGGGAAAACCAGTTATTCGCGAAACTTGAAAAATGCGAATTTGAGGTGACCCAGGTATTTTTTTTGGGATATATAATTTCTTCTCAAGGGTTCCAAATGGACCCCAAGAAATTACAAGCCATTTTGGATTGGGTTCGACCCACCAATTTAAAAGCAGTCCAGCGATTCCTTGGGTTCGCCAATTATTATAGGCGTTTCATTCATGCCTTTTCTTCTATTGTGGCACCCTTGGTGGCTCTGACCAAAAAAGGGGCGGATTCATCGGCGTGGAGTCCTCAGGTAGAACAGGCTTTTAAGACCTTGGTGTTGGTCAGAATAGCAAACGGGGATGGGGATGATTTGGTAGAAGGTATATTAGGTATAAGCACAGGACATTAGACATAAGATCAGGACAATAGGGAGAGGACAACAGAGACAGGATAGGACATTACACATAAGCTCAGGACAATAGGGACAGGACAATAGGGACAGGACAATAGAGACAGGACAATAGAGACAGGACAATTAGGATGACAATAGGGATAGGACAGGACAATAGAGATAGGAGGAGACATTAGGAAAAAGCACAGGACAATAGGGACAAGACATCCCCACTCACCAAGCATGTACTCACCTTAATTCAATGGATCCAGGCCTCGCTGGGATTGCCACTCATACACCAGGGTGCAGGCTAAGCAAGTGCCATTTCCCTGGATCTCCCGCTGGAGGAGGGGGGGAGAGACCCTGCTGTTCCCTGCGCTGGGTCTCTCTTGCTCACATGCGCTGGGTGGGTGAAGAATAGACACAGGCAGCCACTGCTCCCTGCTTGGTCTCCCCCCTCACACGCGCTGGGGGGGCAGACAGGAATCGCCGTCAGGTGCTGCTCTC
This sequence comes from Crinia signifera, assembly GCF_055691185.1. Classification (NCBI taxonomy): domain Eukaryota; kingdom Metazoa; phylum Chordata; class Amphibia; order Anura; family Myobatrachidae; genus Crinia; species Crinia signifera. The sequence continues at coordinate 1,982,561 of NC_139221.1, read as the reverse complement.
TGCTGGGTCTCCCCTGTTGCTCACACGATGGGGGGGGTCCCAGGTCCCGGCAAGTGCTGCAGTTCCACCGCCACTGCCAGGTCTCTCCCCCGCTCACATGCGCTGGGTGTGCGGAGAGCCGGAGACAGGACACGGGAGGCGCAGGCAGCTGCTTCTCCCCGTCACAGGTGCTGGGGGGAGGGGAGAGACAGGAGATGCCGACGGCAGTGCTGTTCCCTGCTGGGTCTTCACCAGCTCAGAGCCAGCGCAGGAAAAGGCAGAGGAGTGCTTGCTGTCCATGGGGCCCCCCCAGCCGCCGGGCCCCATAGCAGCTGCACCCCCTGCACCCTGGGTAGTTCCGCCACTGACAGTTTCCCTCGGCTAAAGAACTGGCCACGCTATTCCTTCAGCACATTTTTCGTTTGCACGGATTTCCCAGTGATATCGTGTCCGACCGGGGTCCACAGTTTGTGGCACAGTTTTGGAGAATGTTCTGTGCAGCCTTAAAGGTAAAGATCAGCCTCACTTCTGCGTTTCATCCACAGGCCAATGGACAAACAGAACGCCTTAATCAGTCTCTTAAACAGTACTTGAGGGTCTTTGTTTCCAAACTGCAAAATGATTGGGTCAGTTTCCTGACGTTAGCCGAGTTTGCGTATAATAACGCACATCATTCGGCCTCTAAGACGTCGCCCTTTTTTGCAGTCTACGGATTCCATCCACGGGCTAATTCTTTGGGACCTGATGCCCCTGGGTCTTCTTCAGCAGCTGCCTCTCGACTCAGAGTCATATGAAAGAAAGTCCACTTGGCCCTTAAAGAAGCCTCTTTCAGAGAGAAGGTATTTTCTGACAAGTCCAGACGGCCTTGCCCTTTCAAGGTTGGTGACTGGGTGTGGCTATCCACCCGTAATATAAAGCTTCACCAACCTTCGGCGAGGTTGGGGCCTCGTTTCATTGGTCCTTTTCGGATTGTCAGGAGGGTTAATCCGGTAGCATTCCGTCTTGCTCTACCTAAGTCCCTCAAAATTTCGAGTACCTTCCATGCTTCACTTCTTAAGCCAGTGTTTTTTTCACAAAAATTTCCTCGCAGAATTAGGAGTGGCTCTGCCCCAGTGATGGTGCAGGGGCAACAGGAATTCCGTGTGGAAAAAATCCTCGATTCCAGACTAGTGAGAGGTTCCTTGCAGTTTCTGGTACACTGGAGGGGATTTGGTCCTGAAGAGAGGTCCTGGGTTTCCGATGGAGACTTGCATTCGCCCAACCTGAGAAGGGTCTTTTTTCAACAATTCCCAGATAAACCTGGTGGGAAAGGGTTGTTAACCCTTCCTCAAGGAGGGGGGTACTGTTGCACACCGCCGTCCGGGAATCCCTGCACCCGGACGGACGGCGGGTGCAGCGTCATCTGACACGGCGGATGCAGCGTCATCTGACGTGGCGAGGGACGTTGCCGGGCAGCGTCCCAAGCCTCACTCTGAGGCTAAGCGTCGGGGCATTGCTAGGCAACGTCCCCGAACTTCCGCCCGGCAGCCTGGAGCGCACACGCCTGACGTCAGTCAGGTGGCGCGAATTTTGAATAAATAGCCGGCGTCTGCTGCGCACAGACGCCGGTTATAGCTTTCTGCTTCTGAAGCATACTGCTGTTGCCCTCCGGTCCCCTAGGTCCTTGGTCCTAGATTCCCTGGCTGTGGTTCTCCGCTTCAGTCTTCCTGGTTTCCCAGCTTGCCAGTCCGTTTCTCCAGCGGTGATTATTTCCTGTCTTCCCCTGGACTCCTCAGCTGTATTCCATCCTCAGCCTGTGAGCCTGCATCGGACCCACAGTCTCCATCTTCCGTGGGTCACGTAAGTGCTCCAGTGGAGCCCTGGTCTTTTCCTTCCTTGGTTCACTGGCCCTCCGTGGCTTTGCCCCTCCGTGGGATTATTTTTGGTAATCTCTCTTTTGTCTCTTTATCCCCTTTTTCAGTATATGTTCCCTTGCCCCTGTCTGTCATTAGAATTTAGTTTAGGCAGGAGTGTCGCTTCTTCCTCCAGATCCCTGCTTTGGGAGTCACGGTCCCTCTGGTGTGTTTTATTGGGGACTCCCTTTCTTCAGCTGGTGTCTCTTGGTCACGCTCCCGTCTTGGCCTGGTGCCGGCAGTTAGGGGCCTTTTTCCCAGTTAGGTCCATTAGTTAGTTGGTCCTCTTGGGATACCCCGTGGCGATCGCTTACCCCTTGTCATCACATAAGACCTGGCTGCATCGGGGTCGGAGCGGGCCTAACTCGCTCCTTCGGACTTGGCAGCCCCAGGTGAAGCCTAGCTCCGCAGGGGTTTGCCATCTGCCTCGGGGACTCAACAGAGTGAGTGTAGTACCCGCTGTGGCCGTCCTAACCGGCGGTCCCGGCTACGGGCTCACGCCTGATCACCTCGTCTTCTGGAACCAGCTATTGTCTCCAGCGCCCAGGCCAGGGCATCGTAACATAATGTCAGTTATATTTGTAATTTGAGGTGAGGGGTAACGATTGCTGTGTGAATGTGTGTGTTTTTGAGTTAAAGAACACATAGTGAAAATGCATGAATGTTTAATGTTGTTAGATTAAAACATCACACATAACATTAGGGCAGGTATACATAATAAAAAATCCCATCAAACTATTTATGGACATAATTCAGTACATACACACAAACAACACCATGACTTTATTTAAAAGTAACAGCAATGTGGGGACACATAGATAGTGAATAAAATGCAACATTAGAACATAATAAATATACATGTAAGGAGGGTTAAATTGTATTTTTATTAGGGTGTTCATTAAGGTAGACAATTGAGGTAATAGAAAACAATGATTGAATAACAATTACAATATATCATTTAATTGTCTTAATCATAGTTGAAAGGCTAGATTAGCAGGGCCATATATGTGAAGGGTATGCCACCGTGCACGGACGTACGCTCACTCTCATGATCGGTGACATACGCTGAGTTTTCCATTGAAAACAGGCGAGACCCGTCCGTACAAGGGGGCGAATGCTCAGATAGCCATAAGATGTCGGTGTGAAAACGGAAGAGTCCCGCCCGTATACGGTGGCGTACGCTCTGTTGTACGCCAGTTGTCGGTGTATAAGCGGTGATCCATCCGTGTACAGTGGCGTACGCTCAAGTGTACGCCACTCCCCTTTGTCGGTGTTTGTGGCCGTCCGTATGCGGCTGTTTTGTGGGTGGACTTTCGCTCAACGTCCGCGTACGGGAAACGTACGCTGATACAGAACGTACGTACGTTTGGCCGCCTCAACAAGAATAAGGCCCATAGTAATTAAGGCTGAAAAAAGACGTTCGTCCATCGAGTTCTATCTAACGTGTAGCTACTGACGTGAGTAAGTCATATCTATAGGATTCCCTTAGTGGCTGCATCCAGTTTTGATGTAAATTCAGTAACAGTAGTTGCAGTTATCACCCCACCGGCAATGAGTTCCAGAATGTTACTGCTCTAAAGGCCCCATACATTAGGCCGACTTGTTCTTTGGACAAGTCCGACCCAATTCTCCAGTGAGCCGCCCGGCAGATCCCCGGGAGGCTCACATACAATATGGCACTTGATGAGCCAAATTTTACATGTGATAAATCGCTTGCGATTTATCACGTCAGGGAGCAGGGGGCGGGCGGTGATATTCATCAGGGGGAGCAGTGGGGCGGGCAGTGGGTCCCTGAGTACTGACCTGGCCGGGCGATGTGATCACAGATATCAGCAGCGCTGTGGGACGGGCAGTGCAGTGGCGGGTATTAGATTTTTAAAATACCTGTCAAATGACTGGCAGTTCTCTGACTCAGAGCTCTCAGCCAATCAGAGAACGGCCTGTCATTTGACAGTTATTTTAAAAATCTAATACCCGTCACTGCACTGCCCGTCCCACAGCGCTGCTGATATCTGTGATCACACTGCCCGGCCAGGTCAGCACTCGCCGGCGCCAGCTAAGCACTCAGGGACCCGCTGCCCGCTCCACTGCTCTCCCGGTCAGGTGGGCAGGCATATACATACAGGGAGGTCGGAAGTGATCTTATGTGCTGACCGTCCGACCTCCCTGATCCGGTCCGATGTGCACGGGACCACGCATCGGATCAGATCAGATGTCACACACTTGCGATTTTGGGCCGATTTCACCCGGTTATTGGCCCAAAGTGCCGAAATCGGATGAAATCATCCCAAAATGGCATAGTGTATGGGGGCCTTAATGCTCAGTATGGACTTTATTTTCCCCGATCCTCAGTACCTGCCGCGTGTCCTAAGTATAGGCCTGTTAGTGACCAATCATCTCCCAGTTCTATATGATTCCCAATCCTGTATATGTACATATTAATCATATCACCTCTCAGCCTCCGTTTCTCCAGTGAGAACATATTCAGCCTGGTATAACCTATGTTTGTATTCTAGTGATTCCAGACCTGTTACTAGCTTAGTCGCCCTTCTCTGTACCTGTTCCAATCCTTTTATGTCCTTCCTAAGGTGCGGTGCCCAGAACTGAACACAATATTCCAAGTGTGGTCTCACCAATGCCCTGTAAAGAGGCACTATAACATTGGCATCCTTTGAATCCCCTTTTATTGCATGCCAGTGTCCGGTTTGCTTTTGCTGCTGCATTCGAGCAGTGCGCACTTTTACCCAATTTTTCATTTATGATGACCCCCAAGTCCTTCTCTACAGCAGAATTCCCTATAATAACTCCATTTAGCCTATAAGTGGCTTGTTAATTTTTGTTCCCATAATGAATTACTTTACATTTATTAATGTTAAACTGCATTTTCCACCTTTTCGCCGACCTTTACAGTTTGTGTAAGTCATTTTGTTGTGTTTCCACATCCTCTCCTCAATTTTGTGTTGCCCGCAAATATTGTAATTTTACTCAATATGTCACTTCCAATATCATTAATGAATATATTAAGCAAGGTAGGTCCCAATATTAAACCTTGTGGGACTCCACTTTGGACCTTACCCCAGCTGGAATGTATACCATTTACCTCCACTCACTGTCTCCGATTGTGCAACCAGTTTTTAATCCAATTACAAATTTTAAATCCTAACCCTAAATTACCTAGTTTTATTAATAATCTTTTATGAGGCACCGTGTCAAAAGCTTTAGCGAAATCAAGCAGTATTACAACAACAGATTTCCCTAAGTCCAGCCCCTACTGATTTCCACATATAAGTGAATTAAATTAGTCTGACATGATCTATTTTTGACAAACCCATGCTACTGTAAAGGCCCCCATACTTGTTCCACGTCGGACCTCATTGTCCCAGCAGCTCCCCGGGAGGGATCACATGCGATGGCACTTCATGTGCCAAGTTTTGCATGTGATAAATCACATGTGATTTATCACATGCAACTCCTGGGGAGCTGCAGGGACAATGGGAGCGGGGGATGGCAGCGGGGGTATGCCCACGACCAGTGAGCTGGGCATGGGGGTAGGCGCAGGGAGCCGGACAGGAAGCCATTGCCATCAGTGGAAGCAGGGGGGGGTGGAGCCGGGCAGGAGAAGACGCTGACGGGCAGCAGCAGGAGCAGCATCAGAGGAGCACTTCAAAAGGAAAAAAAAAGTCCATAGAGAGGTCTCAGCCAATCAATGGCTTCCTATTCGTTTCTATGTTTTTTTTTTTATTGAAGTGCTCTGCTCACGCTGCAGCATGTTCTTCCCGGCTCACTGGTTCCCTGCCTGCACCACCCCCCTGCTGATGGCAGCGGCTTCCTCCTGCCCAGCTCCCTGCGCTGTCCCCCCTGCTCCTTCCTGGTAGGTCCCCGCAAGGCTCCGGGCAGCACATAAGATTTAGCAAATCTTATGTGCAGCCCGTCCGACCTCCCGACTTCGATCCGATGCGCACGGGACCGTGCATCAGGTCGGATGGGATGTCAACATATGCGATTTGGGACGATTTCACGGCCCAATTCATACGAATCGGATGAAATCGCGCCCAAATCGCATAATGTATGGGGGCCTTAAGCCTTACTTATCACCTTCCCCTGTTCTAAAAATTACTATCTTATTATTGCTTATAATATTCTCCCCACAATGGATGTAAGGCTGACAAGTCTATAATACCCCTTTTACACCACCGAAAAATCCAGGTCAGCTGCAGGTCAGACCCGGATCTGCGGCGGTGTAAATGGGGTCAAGCCCTGTCCATTTACATGGATCCTCTACCGAGGTCCTGACCTGGGTAGAACACGTTCAGGACCCGTGTAGAGGCTGGTGTAAATGGTCCCGCTGCGGGTTGAGGCACCCGCAGCGGGTCCATGCACAGCGTACAGCTGCTGGGGAAGCTGTCCCTGGCTGCTGCGGGAGGAGGGGGAGGCTGCTGCTGCTGAGGGGAGGAGGGCGAGCTGTCAGCCTGTTGAGAGGGTAGACAGAGCAGCAGCCACGGCCAGCATCCCCTCCAACTCCCCCTGCAGCCGCATGGTCCCTGCGGCAAATGGGCTGTCAGTGGGGAGTTACAGCAGCAGCCGCAGCCAGCATCCCCTCCATCTCCCCCTCAGCTATAGCTATATATATATATATATATATATATATAGATAGAGAGAGAGAGAGAGAGAGAGAGAGAGAGAGAGAGAGAGAGAGAGAGAGAGAGAATTTCACCCTCACCCCCCTGGCAACGAGCAACTTCACCCCCCCTGGCAACGAGCAATTTCACCTCCCTGGCAACAAGCAACCTCTCCTGGCAACGAGCAACCCCACCTGGCAACGAGCAATTTCACCCCCCTTGACAACGAGCAATTCACCCCCTTGACAACGAGCAATCATTTTTAATGACATCCACAAGAAAAAGCAGGGCTGACCCAGTTTCAGTGTAAATGGTGCAGACCCAGATCCGACCCAGGATGAAGTGCTGTGTAAATGGGGTATAAAGCAGGGTCAGATCCTGGAAACTCCAGTGTTCAAAGACCAGGGTCCGACCAGAGATTTTGGTGTAAAAGGAGTATAATTTTCAGGGTTAGTTTTGCTATCTTTCTTCCATATTGGTACTATGTTAGCTATTTGCCAGTCCCTTGGTACCGTCCCCTAGTTTTTTTTATTCCTGGGTGTCCCAACTTGTTCAAACGCTTTGAACGCCCTCCTTTTTTAGCGATTTCAAATTTAACCTTGCTGTTAAGCCACATCGGTTTCCTTTTGACATTTGTTCTTTTATTTACCCTAGGAATAAATTTATCATTGCCTTCCAGCAGTATATTTTAAGTTTGCCACCTTTTAGTAGTATCCGTACCTCTAAATAATTCCTTGCAGTTTATATGCTTTAAGGACTCCTCAAACTTACCAACATTTGCTTTTCTGAAATGTAAGGACCTAGTGGCTCCAATATAATTATCTTTGTTAAAATATAAATAAAATGTGATCATATTGTGATCTCTGTTCCCCAATGTCTCCCTTATGGTTATGTTAGTAACAATGTCCCCATTGTTGCTTATCAAGAGTTTCAGGATATTATTATTTCTGGTTGGACAATAAATTGATATAAATATTGGTCATTTAGGGCATCCAATAAAACATTTCCCCTAGTGGTACTAGTTGACCTATCCTCCCAATGTATTTCTGGGTAGTTAGTCTCCCATAATAATAATGTCCCCTAAGCTGGCCGCTTTTCCCACCTGTAGCAAGAGGTCTTTTTCCTCCTCCGTATTTATGTTGGCTGGTTTATAACATGTTCCTACTATAAGTTTTTATCCCCTTTAATATTGCCTGTGATTTCTCCCCAGACCGATTCTACCGACTCCATTGTGCTCTCGTCTATGTCTTCCCTTATGTAGGGTTTTACATATAAACAAACCCCCTCCCCTTCTACATAATCTGTTGTTTTCTAAACAGACTATAGCCTTCTATATTTTGCTGGTACACACCAGAACGATCCTGATTGTTAGTAGATTGTTAGCAGATCGTGCGATGGTCGCATCGGATTGGAATTAGATCTAAACATGCAAAAACATGCCCAATCTACATACAATCTACAGATATAGTGCTGCTCATTCAATCCCGGTGCCCGCCAGATCCCTTTCAGTGGCGAGCGCCGGCTATAGGGACTGGGGGCGCTCGTGCGTCTCACGCGCACGCACGTCCCAGTATCATGGCGGCTGGGCAGCGTCTCCCTGCCCGTCTCTGCTTCAGGGAGATGCTGCCCAGTTCGGGGGTGGCGCTGACCGGTGGCAGGCTCCGTTGCCAAGGGGCGCGTGAGCGTGCCCCTGGCAGTAGCCGGCCACTGGCCCCTGCAAAGATGACCCCCGCTACATCTGTACATACAATCGGTTGGAATTGGATCAAGATTGATGGGATTGAGCCCTAATCCTTCTGGTGTGTACCCTACATTAGACTCCCACTCATGTGATTCATCCCACCAAGTTTCGGTAATATCTATGACATCAAAATCTTCCTCCAAAACTCTAGTTCCCCCAATTTACCAGTTAAACTCCTAGCATTCAGATAAAGGGCTAGATTCTCTAAGCTTCAAAAGTGATAAAATGGAGAGTGATAAACAGCCAGCCAATCAGCTTCTACCTGACATGTCACAGACTGTGTTTGAAAAATGTCAGACAGGAGCTGATTGGCTGGTTGTTTATCACTCTCCATTTTATCACTTTTGAAGCTTAGAGAATCTGGCCCAAAGGCATTTCAGGTCTCGTCTTTCCTTTGCCCTCTTCATGTTACCTGTTACAGTCGCAGAAGGTTCCTGAGATGATAAATCCGTATCATGGACAATATTTGTACTTGGCTGTGTGTCTCTCATACACTTTTCGTAAAACCTTGTAGCTCTCTTTGCCCTCTATTCTACACTCGTTTATTGGTTTAAGGTTTCTTACTATATCCTCCCCCAACCTGCCTAGTTTAAAATCTCCTCAAGCCTTCCCTCCATTCTACCCCCGAGCACCCCTGCCCCTCCTCGTTCAGATGCAATCCGTCGCGGCAAAAGAGATGGCGCCTAACCGAGAAGTCTGCCCACTTTTCTAGCAACTCGAATCCCTCCCTCCTGCACCAGTCTTTGAGCCACACGTTATTCTCCCTAATCTCCCTCGGTCTCCCTGGGCTAGCTGTAGGCACAAACAGTATGTCTGAGATTATTACCTTAGATGTCCTCACCCTAAGTTTATTGCCTAGATCCCTAAAGTCTTTTTTGAGGACATCCCATCTACCACTGACTTTGTCATTGGTGCCAGCATGCACCTAGACCGCTGGGTCTTCCCGAGCCCCTCCCAATAATCTGTCCACCCTGTCCGCCATATGATGTACCCGAGCACCGGGGAGACAACAGACTGTACGCCTACCACGGTCCCGATAACAGATTGCCCTATCAACTTTCCTAGTAATTGAATCCCCTAGAACCACTATCTGCCTTGGGCCCTTCCTCTCTGAATTACCCTCCCTGGCAGATGGGGTATTCCTCTGGTTGCTAGAGGAACCCGTCCCTGCCAGCTCCACCAGCTCCTCAACCATAGTTCCTGCGTACATTTGGGCATATCTACTAGGGTTTGGTAGTTCAGAGCTTGCCTGTTGCTTCCTCCGTCTTCTATTCCTCCTAGACCCCCTAACTGTTACCCAGCTACCAATCCCCTCTTCCTCACTTGACTCAACCGCTGACCCCCTCTGGGCAGGGGCGGATCCAGGAGAAAAGGACAGGGGGGGCACCATTATAGGAGAGGGTTTGGGAGGGAGAGGGTGTTAGTGGTGCCAGTGTACATGCTATGGGTGAGAGAGAGGAGAGCAGAGAGAGGGCAGGAATGGGATTAAAAATAGGCCCTGGCGTTTAAAGTACACAGGCTCACCTTGGCGACAAACGTGAAGGATGCAGTTGTGCGCGCACCGAAGTCACGCTCCGGAAATGAGGGTGTGACCACTCAAAAGGGGGCGTGTCCCTGAGTGTAGTGTACCACACCATATACAACTTCTACACATTATGCAACAAAATACTAGACCCCATTATACTTGCCCCTTACACATGATGCCAAATGGAATGAGCCAAAATTCATATAATGCCACACGGATTGAGCCAAATTTCACATAATGCCACATAGATTGAGCCAAAATTCACATAACGCCACACGGATTGAGCCAAAATTCACATAATGCCACATGGATTGAGCCAAAATTCACATAATGCCACATGGATTGAGCCAAAATTCACATAATGTCACACGGATTGAGCCAAAATTCACATAATGCCACATGGATTGAGCCAAAATTCACATAATGCCACATGGATTGAGCCAAAATTCACAATACGCTTCATAAACAGGGACATTGTCCACCAAAGGCTCGCATTAAACATTTACACCATAATGCCCATTACATGTTAAGCCACACAGCATAATGTCCATTACGTATTATGCCAAACACCATAATGCCTATTAAAAATTATGCTACATAAGTGCTGCTTACCTACATGCTCATTGCCAAGGGTTCCATGCTCATTGCCAAGGGTTCCATGCTCATTGCCAGGGGTTCCATGCTCGTTGCCATGTGGGATTACATGCTCATTGCCAAGGGGGAATACATGCTTGTGGTAACTGGGGGACAGAAACCGCCAGGCAGAAGTGACAGCCATTGACAGCCAGGCAGAGAGCAGGGGGCTGCCCGGCTGTATTCAGAGCACTGCAGGTCCCGGCTATTTGAAATAATACCCCTTTCAAACCAGAAAATGCAGGGATTTACCAGGGAATATTGTCCCAGGATCATGCAGGGACATTCCCGGGTTGGCCCCTTTTACACCAGCCTAGTCCCTGCATTTTCTGGTGTGAGGGGGAGAGAACCCCCCCCACCGTTAACCAACCGGCTATATCTTCGGAACCAAGTGACCCATTTACATGAGACCAGTATCATATTGAAGAACTTTTAAGTGGTAGACTTCAAATGATTTTGGTCCAGTGAAACTGGGGTGTTTGGTTCCACAGTAATCTGCCCTCAAAGAACATGAACAGCCATGAAATTACATTTCAGAAATAAAAAACTCTGTTTACCCACAATATCTCCAGAACCAATTGACCCATATGGGCCTGGTATCAAATTTAAGGCCCAGCAATTAGGGTTCAAATGAGATCAATCAATCGCGTTTCTGTGATACCGCGGGGTGAAATGGCAGCCGTCGGAACCGGGTGGCGATATTGTCTGGCGATATCTCCGGTTCCCAGAGGGCTAGCAACGCGTGGCTGGGCTCGTTGGAAAGCCTCGGTCCTCAGCTCCAGAATCAGCTATGTCTGAAATGACAGGGGGGGGTCACGTGTCCGGGTGCCCCCCCCCCCCCCCTGAATCTACCTATGCCTCTGGGCCCCCTGTTCCACAACGACAGTAAGCTGCAATCTCAGCACAAGGTTAGATATCCCCCTCAGTGTTGCAATGTTATGCTCTAGATCCTTGACCATGGCTTCCAGAGCAATCACCTGCTCGCATCTGGTACAGACATATTCACCTCTGAACCCAATATCCATTGGCGAATACATCTTACACGATGCACAATGGCTGAGATTCTCATCCTTGTTCCCACTGATTTTTACCTAATTGGAGAAACTGCTGCTAAATCACACCACTTAGTATTACATACCAGTACAATAGTATTACAGAACAGTAATCACACCACTCAGTATTACATACCAGTACAATAGTATTACAGTACAGTAATCACACCACTCAGTATGACATACCAGTACAATAGTATTACAGAACAGTAATCACACCACTCAGTATAACGTACCAGTACAATAGTATTACAGAACAGTAATCACACCACTCAGTATTACGTACCAGTACAATAGTATTACAGAACAGTAATCACACCACTCAGTATAACGTACCAGTACAATAGTTTTACAGAACAGTAATCACACCACTCAGTATTACATACCAGTACAATAGTATTACAGTACAGTAATCACACCACTCAGTATAACATACCAGTACAATAGTATTACAGAACAGTAATCACACCACTCAGTATAACATACCAGTACAATAGTATTACAGAGCAGTAATCACACCACTTAGTATTACATACCAGTACAATAGTATTACAGAACAGTAATCACACCACTCAGTATTACGTACCAGTACAATAGTATTACAGAACAGTAATCACACCACTCAGTATTACGTACCAGTACAGTAGTATTACAGAACAGTAATCACACCACTCAGTATTACGTACCAGTACAGTAGTATTACAGAACAGTAATCACACCACTCAGTATTACGTACCTGTCAGGCGCCGGAGGTGCGCTCTGGCAGGGAAGGGGTGCCCGGCCGCCCGGCAGCGTAGCGCCTGGTTGCTCAGCAACCAGAGACGCTAGCTGTCTTCAAGCCGGGACGCAACCTCCGGCGGAAGCCGTCGGGGTTGCCCGGCAATAGAGGACGCCGGGGACAGGCGGCGGAAGTGTCTCTCCCCGCTCTGGCGTTGCTGGGCAGCGTGCAAGACGCTGTCCAGCGCGCGCTATCCCGGCTGGCAGTAATTAGGGGCATCTGCCTATTGGCCACACTCCCTTTTTAAAGGGAGTCAGTCCAGCCAGACCCCGCCGGTGATAGCTTCTGTTTTGCTGTCATCTGCCTGATCCCATCGGCTCCCGCGTTCTGCCTGTCTGTCATCCCTGCTGCTGCTGCTGATGCACAGATACCTCCTTGGCTGTCAGCCTGTTCCACAGTAAGTTCCCCTTTTAGGGGATCTGGTTCCTTTACCTTTTTCAAGTTGCCCTCCTGGGCATTTCCTTATAATTGGTTTATATTACCCTCCGTTCTGGTCTTTAGAGGGTTACTCCAGCAATTGCTGGGTCTTGTTTCAGTTCCCCCTATCTGGGGATTGCCAGTAGGGGTTTGCTTCAGTGTTCTGTGTTCGTACGTTACGTCTCGTTGTGTGCATTGGGTGTGGTGTATCTTTCTTGTGTATGCGACGCGGTCGCAGTGGGTGGCGACTAGGTCGCTGGCGCTTCTAGCCGCGTTAGTTAGTTACGGCAAGTTGCCTTTTTTCCCTTAATTTCAGTAAGGGTCCTTTTAGTTAGATTGTCCTTTTGGCTGTACCCTGAGGGGGTCTCCGGTTCCTTGTATTTACATAACACCTGGCTGCACCGGAGCTAGGGCGGGCTTAACTCGCCCTCCCAAACGTGGCGGCTACAGGCGAAGCCTAGCTCCTGCAGGAACCGGTCACCCAACTCCGGGGGCCAACAGAGTGAGCGTAGGACTCCGCCGTGGCTGTCCTGAACACCAGTCCCGGCTGCGGGTGTATACCCAAACCCTAACAGTACCAGTACAATAGTATTACAGAACAGTAATCACACCACTCAGTATAACGTACCAGTACAATAGTATTACAGTACAGTAATCACACCACTCAGTATTACGTACCAGTACAATAGTATTACAGAACAGTAATCACACCACTCAGTATTACGTACCAGTACAATAGTATTACAGAGCAGTAATCACACCACTCAGTATTACGTACCAGTACAATAGTATTACAGAACAGTAATCACACCACTCAGTATTACGTACCAGTACAATAGTATTACAGAGCAGTAATCACACCACTCAGTATTACGTACCAGTACAATAGTATTACAGAACAGTAATCACACCACTCAGTATTACGTACCAGTACAATAGTATTACAGAGCAGTAATCACACCACTCAGTATTACGTACCAGTACAATAGTATTACAGAACAGTAATCACACCACTCAGTATGACGTACCAGTACAATAGTATCACAGAACAGTAATCACACCACTCAGTATGACGTACCAGTACAATAGTATCACAGAACAGTAATCACACCACTCAGTATTACGTACCAGTACAGTAGTATCACAGAACAGTAATCACACCACTCAGTATTACGTACCAGTACAGTAGTATCACAGAACAGTAATCACACCACTCAGTATTACGTACCAGTACAGTAGTATCACAGAACAGTAATCACACCACTCAGTATTACGTACCAGTACAATAGTATCACAGAACAGTAATCACACCACTCAGTATTACGTACCAGTACAGTAGTATCACAGAACAGTAATCACACCACTCAGTATTCCGTACCAGTACAATAGTATCACAGAACAGTAATCACACCACTCAGTATTACGTACCAGTACAATAGTATCACAGAACAGTAATCACACCACTCAGTATGACGTACCAGTACAATAGTATCACAGAACAGTAATCACACCACTCAGTATGACGTACCAGTACAATAGTATTACAGAACAGTAATCACACCACTCAGTATGACGTACCAGTACAATAGTATTACAGAACAGTAATCACACCACTCAGTATGACGTACCAGTACAGTAGTATTACAGAACAGTAATCACACCACTCAGTATGACGTACCAGTACAGTAGTATTACAGAACAGTAATCACACCACTCAGTATGACGTATGTGATGATCCCGGGATCTTGCAGCAGCGCAGCGCGACTTATGCCTCACGCAGAGCCCCCAGGGTCACTCCGAGTTCCAAAGATCGCACAGGAATACACAATAGCAAAGGTACAAAAGTATTACCTTTATTTTACACACGGGTTATACATGTAAAATCAGCAATTACAGTCTATATACAATATATACAGAAAGGCCATCAGTATTAGTCACGTTATCAGAACCTTACCACGACACCACTCAGGTTAGCTTCAGATGGACAGGACCCGCAAGTCCACAACTTCCAGCGCTGACGCTCAGTCACTTCTCTCCTCTCTCTCCCTCCAAACACCCACTTACATCCCAAAAGCACCCCTCTCCCCCTCCCTCAAGAATTCTTAACCCTTCCTATGCTGGGTGCAGTTGCATGAATGTAACAGGGTCTCCTATTACCTGTCCAGGGGCTGATTAACTCACTCCGTTCATCTGGCTTTGAAGCTTGTGTACGTGAGGGATTTCACACCTTCATGTAAACAGATCTCTTCTCTGGAGACTGACCCTGGTGTTATCCATCCTTTAGCTTCTTGTTATTTGGGGGGGAAGTGTATGTCTCTGCCACTACCTGTTGTCTCTGTTACTAAACAGCCTATAAAGAGGCCCTTTGATCCCTGAACCAAAAACTATACACAAACTGAACAGATTCTAATCTAAGCGTTTGGTCCATTCTACCCGGACCATTTGTCTCCACATATACAGTTACAATATTTAAGTAATACGCATTTGGGAAGACTGCCATAATTAACTTCATAGTCACAAATCCCTTATTCATGATACCATCGCAGTTTACTAAGAACAGGACCTGGAGGCAGTGACGTAACCACGGGCAACGCTGATCCTCCCTCCCAGTTTCTCCTGTGCCCAGAAAACTATCTTGTTGCCTTCATATGCATATGTAACAGTATGGGATACAGTATACAAAGCTTTGGGAACATATTACAGTCATTTACATAACATGAGGGAATATTTCCCTCCAGTAGCACACATACTCAGCCTAATGGAATAACCTGTTTGGATTATTCAGTATAACATATTATTATTGTCTGACATACAGCCCTGTGATGTCCCCTGTATACAGCAGTCTGGGGAACACAGCTCAGATATGATTACAGTCAGTATAACATCCTATTATTGTCCGACATACCGCCCTGTGATGTCCCCTGTATACAGCAGTCTGGGGAACACAGCTCAGATATGAATACAGTCAGTGATAATATCCGGTTATCGCCGGCATTTTGCAATTCTCTTTGCTGAAGCGCAGAAAGAGGCGGGAGAACAACATATGACGGAAAGGGGCGTGGCCTGGTTCCGTCACACAGCACCCCTGTTGTTTACCGCCGCTGCGATTCTCGGCTACACAATGTCCCTGCGTATTGCTTATCCCTGGCCCTCCTGGGCTCAGCCATTCACAGTTTATCGCACAACCTCCAGTACTCCTGGTACAGGGTTTTCCACTGTCAGGTGGGAATGTTTCCTCCTCGTCTTCCCTTTTGGTTGTTCCTCCTCCCTCCGCCTCTGGCGCAACTGGGAGGGGCCCGATCTGCGCACGCAGACCAGCATCAGGGAACCTGGCCGCTCTTAAGAACAGTGCTGATGTTGGCTGCAGAGGAGCGGCGGGTACCGACAATGTCCCTCCCTCAAACGCCTTCACATCCACCCCACTTGGGTCTGAAACCTCCCCCAGCCCCTGAAGCTGCTGGGCCTCCCCTGGGCAACCTTCCATCCATGTCTGTTCATCCACCTTGCAGGGCCTCAGCACACTCTGCCCCCACCTGCCCTCAGCAGTAGGCAGTGGCCCAGGGAATTCTCCTTCACACCATGGCTGCAGAAGAGCAGGGGGTATCCACAATCCTTCCCCTGCTCTTCCCTTAAAAGCCCCCACAAACACCTCCCCCAGTTCTAGATGGTCCTCTGGACCCTTACGTGATCCTTTAAGGGCCATGCTGGTGGGATCCTTCTCCCCCACCTCCCAGGGCCTGAGCACACCCAGCCCCCACCTGCCCTCAGCAGCAGGCAGCGGTCCTGGGGATTCTCCTTCACACAATGGCTGCAGAGAAGCAGGGGGTATCCGCAAGTCTCCCCCTGATTTACCCACAATCCCCCCCCTTGGGTCGAACACCTCCCCCAGCCCTTTGAACAATAACTGCTGGGCCTCCCCTGGGCAAACTTCCATCTTCCCCAGGGTGCACTGCTTCCCCAGCCTGGCTATGAGAGGGACTGGTGGGGTGGCATTGTACGGCAGCACTGCTGGCATCTCCCTTACAGCCCCAGGTGCAAACTCACATTCTCTTGCTCGTGCCATGCTGGGTAGTGAGGTGTCTTCCTCTGAGGTGCAGGGGGGTGATGAGCTATGCCTCTGACCATCCCCTCCATGTTTGCTTGCTTGGCTGCCTGTTTGCTGCAGCGGCTCCCCGGGCACATAATTACAGTCAGTCACTCTTGCAGGGGACTCATAGAAGCGCTGCACCCCAGCCTCTACTCCCTGCTCTGGCACCCCGGTCACATACCTGCCTTTTGACTTCAGCTCCTCCTGGCTCTGATGGCTAAGTGGGAACAGTCCTGGATAATCCTCCTGGGGTGGTAGAGTGGCAGAGCACACACCAGACACATTTCCTTCCATCTCCCCCTGCTGAATATGCTGGGGCTCCTGAGGCAAGATGCCCTCATTCGCTGGGCCGCTGGTGGTCATGTAGGGGAGAAGTACTGCCCCCTCTGCTGGGGCACAATCCTTGCAGACCCTCTGGCCGCTAGTTTCAAAGTCTCCATCTCCCACATCTGCAAAAGGGAAGATGTACTGCCATTCTTCCTGGGGTGCCAATTTTGGGTGCACCCCCATCCTTTGGCTAGCTGCTTGGAGCAGTGGCTGACCACTGCTTTGTACCTCCTGTGGCGAGGACTCAGCCATCACAGTCCCAGCCTCCAAGATATGCTCTGCTCTGGGGCTATTCTCTGGGGCAGCCCCTGCACTGTATACTGGCACTGCTCCATCTATCACGGGCTCCGTGTGCACCAGTCCATCATCACCATGTGGGGCCACAGTGCCCAGCTCCGCCACACTACTTGGCACAATGCAGGGGGAATAAATATCCCCTCCCCGATATCCATCTGCCACAATCACAGTCCATGATGTTAGGGCTCCTTTAGAGTCCGGGGTCCCTGGTGCGATATCACAGGGACACTCCACAGCTAGTTCCTCATTTCCCAACTCACTGAATGGGAACAGTTCTGTGATTTCTCCCTGTGTCAGTGGGGGATCTAGTTCTGTGGCTCTCTGAGGATGCATAAGCTGCAGCAGCCGACGTTCCTCTGCCTCCACCCTCTGACACTGGTCCAGCCACTCTGTGGAATTCAGCTGTCCCTGTGCCCGGGCGACCCTCTCTGCATTATCATAACAGTGCAGGAGACACTGCAACTGCTCCTGGACACTTCTCAGTTCTCCTGGACACAGGACATAGTTCCTATACACGCTGAATGCATGTAGCGGGTCCTCTTGTTGCTCATACACCCATCGGATAAGAGTGCAGTGTGAGCGGCCTTCAGGGGGTGTGCTGCATCGTAGCCTCCATTCGTCAGTTAGGTCCTCCAGACTCATTCTCGCTAATGGAGCTCCAGATTCTGCAGGCCACAGTTCCTCTGCCTCCCCCCCTGGGATCTCGGTAGTGGACCCCTCGGTCATCCACCCCGGTGGCACCATCAACTCCTCCTCCCTTTGAGTTCTCTTCACGGGCGCCTTCCCAGGAACCACTTTACCCGGTGCTGGCACGCTGGCCGCAGCGATCCGGCTTCTATGCATTAGCTGATGCGTGGCGTTACTTACTTCTGTGACAAAAGCCTTCCACGCCACCGTATGCAGCAAGTTTCCTGCAGCAGCCTCAGATACATACTGCTCAAATTCATCTGTCAGGTAAGCAGCTTTCTCCTCTGTAGTAGCTCCTGTCCATACATTAATCCACCGATATGCTGCTTCCCAATCCTCCCAGAGGGGCTGCATCAGCATGGATGGGCTTCTCCTGTCCCATTCCTCAGCCAGACAACTCCATGACGATTCCTCATCTATGAGCCTCACTGCTCTGGGTGACTGTGGGCACCTCTTGCCTCTCTTTGGACGTCTCTGTCCTTTTCCTGGAGCCATTCTCCACACGGGCTGCACTCGTAGAGCTTGGTCAGCGTCACTTGCTGGACCCCCTTACGTCAGCTTCCGCTTCTGGGCCACGGCACACTCCGCCGTTCCCTCGCTTGCAGGGATTGTCCCCTGGACAAGCCGGCACTTAAGCGGAATTCTTCCCTCGCTTAATGCCCTCGCAAAGTATACTTTTTCTTCTCCCCGGCATCCTTGTTAGGAACAATGGTTACCAGGTCCCTCAAACATGAGCTAATACTGGCCAATTACTGGCTATTGTGTTTCCAGAGCCTGGTCGCATCAAGATACGAGCCCCTAGCTCTCCCTCCTTTGGGTGTGCGATCCCCACCGCTTGCCACCAATTGTGATGATCCCGGGATCTTGCAGCAGCGCAGCGCGACTTATGCCTCACGCAGAGCCCCCAGGGTCACTCCGAGTTCCAAAGATCGCACAGGAATACACAATAGCAAAGGTACAAAAGTATTACCTTTATTTTACACACGGGTTATACATGTAAAATCAGCAATTACAGTCTATATACAATATATACAGAAAGGCCATCAGTATTAGTCACGTTATCAGAACCTTACCACGACACCACTCAGGTTAGCTTCAGATGGACAGGACCCGCAAGTCCACAACTTCCAGCGCTGACGCTCAGTCACTTCTCTCCTCTCTCTCCCTCCAAACACCCACTTACATCCCAAAAGCACCCCTCTCCCCCTCCCTCAGGAATTCTTAACCCTTCCTATGCTGGGTGCAGTTGCATGAATGTAACAGGGTCTCCTATTACCTGTCCAGGGGCTGATTAACTCACTCTGTTCATCTGGCTTTGAAGCTTGTGTACGTGAGGGATTTCACACCTTCATGTAAACAGATCTCTTCTCTGGAGACTGACCCTGGTGTTATCCATCCTTAGCCTCTTGTTATTTGGGGGGGAAGTATATGTCTCTGCCACTACCTGTTGTCTCTGTTAATAAACAGCCTATAAAGAGGTCCTTTGATCCCTGAACCAAAAACTATAAACAAACTGACCAGATTCTAATCTAAGCGTTTGGTCACTTCTACCCGGACCATTTGTCTCCACATATACAGTTACAATATTTAAGTAATATGCATTTGGGAAGACTGCCATAATTAACATCAGAGTCACAAATCCCTTATTCATGATACCATCGCAGTTTACTAAGAACAGGACCTGGAGGCAGTGACGTAACCACGGGCAACGCTGATCCTCCCTCCCAGTTTCTCCTGTGCCCAGAAAACTATCTTGTTGCCTTCATATGCATATGTAACAGTATGGGATACAGTATACAAAGCTTTGGGAACATATTACAGTCATTTACATAACATGAGGGAATATTTCCCTCCAGTAGCACACATACTCAGCCTAATGGAATAACCTGTTTGGATTATTCAGTATAACATATTATTATTGTCTGACATACAGCCCTGTGATGTCCCCTGTATGCAGCAGTCTGGGGAACACAGCTCAGATATAAATACAGTCAGTGTAACATCCTATTATTGTCCGACATACAGCCCTGTGATGTCCCCTGTATACAGCAGTCTGGGGAACACAGCTCAGATATGAATACAGTCAGTATAACATCCTATTATTGTCCGACATACCGCCCTGTGATGTCCCCTGTATACAGCAGTCTGGGGAACACAGCTCAGATATGATTACAGTCAGTATAACATCCTATTATTGTCCGACATACCGCCCTGTGATGTCCCCTGTATACAGCAGTCTGGGGAACACAGCTCAGATATGAATACAGTCAGTATAACATCCTATTATTGTCCGACATACAGCCCTGTGATGTCCCCTGTATGCAGCAGTCTGGGGAACACAGCTCAGATATGATTACAGTCAGTATAACATCCTATTATTGTCCGACATACCGCCCTGTGATGTCCCCTGTATACAGCAGTCTGGGGAACACAGCTCAGATATGATTACAGTCAGTATAACATCCTATTATTGTCCGACATACCGCCCTGTGATGTCCCCTGTATGCAGCAGTCTGGGGAACACAGCTCAGATATGAATACAGTCAGTATAACATCCTATTATTGTCCGACATACAGCCCTGTGATGTCCCCTGTATACAGCAGTCTGGGGAACACAGCTCAGATATGATTACAGTCAGTATAACATCCTATTATTGTCCGACATACCGCCCTGTGATGTCCCCTGTATGCAGCAGTCTGGGGAACACAGCTCAGATATGAATACAGTCAGTATAACATCCTATTATTGTCCGACATACAGCCCTGTGATGTCCCCTGTATACAGCAGTTTGAGGAACACAGCTCAGATATGAATACAGTCAGTGATAATATCCGGTTATCGCCGGCATTTTGCAATTCTCTTTGCTGAAGCGCAGAAAGAGGCGGGAGAACAACATATGACGGAAAGGGGCGTGGCCTGGTTCCGTCACACAGTACCAGTACAATAGTATTACAGAACAGTAATTACACCACTCAGTATGACGTACCAGTACAATAGTATTACAGAACAGTAATCACACCACTCAGTATGACGTACCAGTACAGTAGTATTACAGAACAGTAATCACACCACTCAGTATGACGTACCAGTACAGTAGTATTACAGAACAGTAATCACACCACTCAGTATGACGTACCAGTACAATAGTATTACAGAACAGTAATCACACCACTCAGTATGACGTACCAGTACAATAGTATTACAGAACAGTAATCACACCACTCAGTATGACGTACCAGTACAATAGTATTACAGAACAGTAATCACACCACTCAGTATGACGTACCAGTACAATAGTATTACAGAACAGTAATCACACCACTCAGTATGACGTACCAGTACAGTAGTATTACAGAACAGTAATCACACCACTCAGTATGACGTACCAGTACAGTAGTATTACAGAACAGTAATCACACCACTCAGTATGACGTACCAGTACAATAGTATTACAGAACAGTAATCACCTGAGCAGTTAACCCCACCCCCTCCTGCTGTAATAAACTGAGCAGTTAACCCCACCCCCTCCTTCTGTAATACACTGAGCAGTTAACCCCACCCCCTCCTGCTGTAATACACTGAGCAGTTAACCCCACCCCCACCTGCTGTAATACACTGAGCAGTTAACCCCACCCGCTCCTGCTGTAATACACTGAGCAGTTAACCCCACCCCCTCCTGCTGTAATACACTGAGCAGTTAACCCCACCCCCTCCTGCTGTAATACACTGAGCAGTTAACCCCACCCCTTCCTGCTGTAATACACTGAGCAGTTAACCTCACCCCCTCCTGCTGTAATACACTGAGCAGTTAACCCCACCCCCTCCTGCTGTAATACACTGAGCCGTTAACCCCACCCCCTCCTGCTGTAATACACTGAGCAGTTAACCCCACCCCCTCCTGCTGTAATACACTGAGCAGTTAACCCCACCCCCTCCTGCTGTAATACGCTGAGCAGTTAACCCCACCCCCTCCTGCTGTAATACACTGAGCAGTTAACCCCACCCCCTCCTGCTGTAATACGCTGAGCCGTTAACCCCACCCCCTCCTGCTGTAATACACTGAGCAGTTAACCCCACCCCCTCCTGCTGTAATACACTGAGCAGTTAACCCCACCCACTCCTGCTGTAATACACTGAGCCGTTAACCCCACCCCCTCCTGCTGTAATACACTGAGCAGTTGACCCCACCCCCTCCTGCTGTAATACACTGAGCCGTTGACCCCACCCCTTCCTGCTGTAATACACTGAGCCGTTAACCCCACCCCCTCCTGCTGTAAAACACTGAGCAGTTGACCCCACCTCTTCCTGCTGTAATACACTGAGCAGTTGACCCCACCCCCTCCTGCTGTAATACACTGAGCCGTTGACCCCACCCCTTCCTGCTGTAATACACTGAGCCGTTAACCCCACCCCCTCCTGCTGTAATACACTGAGCAGTTGACCCCACCTCTTCCTGCTGTAATACACTGAGCAGTTAACCCCACCCCTTCCTGCTGTAATACACTGAGCCGTTAACCCCACCCCCTCCTGCTGTAATACACTGAGCCGTTAACCCCACCCCCTCCTGCTGTAATACACTGAGCCGTTAACCCCACCCCCTCCTGCTGTAATATACTTCTAAACACACCACTCCTTCTTGGATGTAATTCTACACTTAAACAATGGCACATTAACCAATGGCAGTTGAATGATTCTCCTGAATGTCAGCAAGACAGGTGGTGAGCCCCATTGTCTGAGGAAATTGTGGAGCTCCCGGCAAGCGTAAAGAAAGGATCCTCTCTAGTGGCTGGCCTGGGAAGGGATGGAATAGATTCCCCGGCCAGAAGTGCTTCCCACGATTTGCTGGATAGTGGTGAAGTTGTGGTCTGTCCAATGGACAGGAACAGTGTCCAACAAAAGCAGAGGTAGGAATGATTGTGGAGACACCAACGCGTTTCGCTGCTTTCCCAAACTGCAGCTTTATCAGGGATACTGTAATGGTTGTCAGACTGACTTCTATACCCCAGTGATTGTTACAATGTGTTGCACTGGGTGCTAAGATCATCCAATCAAGTTACATACATATAGTAATAAGTTGTATTTGAAGAGGAGGCAATATAATAGAGAGACTAATGTTATCCCATTCAAAAAGTTATTTTATTAGTAACAGTTTCAAAGATAAGGCTTTATAATTCACAATAAATATGTATTAGATTTCCGATCACGTGACCGGACCCGATCACATGATCAGGAAAAGAGACAATTATAACTTGGGAGGGAATGGGTGCCTGTAATATTCGTGTCCCACTTCCGCTCAGTGCAGACAGCATGCATGCACACCGTATGTCCGCTGCGCACTGTACGGAGGGTGGGCGCCAGGGGTTAAAGTGGGCCGGAACGGGGCTGAACTGAGTTCCGGCAGTTGTAATTGAAGCCGGAACTCAGTTCCGCCTCCTTCCACCCACCGTGCATGGCCACAATTATATTAAAATTTCCTCCAGCAGGCTGGCTCATATTAGACCTCAGCCTCTGGAGCACGCCTATTATCCCCCTGCCTCCGCAGCAGCCTAGCACACTGTGTACGGCTACCCTACCAGCCGCCATCCGTACACAGTGTAGCAGTAGCACCTCCGCCTGCTTTCTCCCTGTGACGACTGGGCACTGCAGCCGTCAGTCAATCAGAGCTTGTGGACTGGCTCCTGTTTGGCTGCCAGATCCCGAGCCAATCAGAGCTCGCGGGCCGGCAGCCAATTAGGAGCCAGCCCGCAAGGGATGATTTGGCGGCTGATGGCAAGGGGAAGAAGAGACGGGTTATGCGCTCCCCTCCGAAGGGGAGCAGCAGTGGAGGACGAGGAGCCAGCCAGCACTCGAGGATGACACGGACTCTCCTCTCCCCGACAGCAGCAGCAACAACAATGGTGAGTTGTGCTGCTGCTGGGATATTCTTTTACATATTGTTGGAATATGTGTTTATAGGGGCATACCAGGCTGGCATTGTGTGGGAATATCTGGCACTATGGGGGCATATCTGTGTCTGGCACTGTGGGGGCATATATGTGTCTAGCTCTGTGGGGGCATATCTGGCACTGTGGTGGCATATCTGACACTGGAGGCATATCTGGCACTATGGGTGCAGATCTGTGTCTGGCACTGTGGGGGCATAACTGACACTGTGGGGGCATATATGTGTCTGGCACTCTGGGGGAATATATATGTGTCTGGCACTGTGGGGGCATATCTGACACTGGAGGCATATCTGGCACTATGGGTGCAGATCTGTGTCTGGCACTGTGGGGGCATAACTGACACTGTGGGGGCATATATGTGTCTGGCACTCTGGGGGAATATATATGTGTCTGGCACTGTGGGGGCATATCTGGCACTGTGGAGGCATATCTGGCACTATGGGTGCAGATCTGTTTCTGGCACTGTGGGGGCATAAATGTGTCTGGCACTCTGGGGGCATGTATGTATCTGGCACTGTGGGGGCATATCTGGCACTGTGGGGGCATATCTGGCACTGTGGTGGCATATCTGACACTGTGGAGGCATATCTGGCACTATGGGTGCAGATCTGTTTCTGGCACTGTGGGGGCATAAATGTGTCTGGCACTATGGGGGCATATCTGGCACTGTGGAGGCATATCTGGCACTGTGGGGGTATGACTGGCACTGTGGGGGCATGCCTGCCACTGTGGGGACATATGTATCTGGCACTGTGGGGTCATATGTGTAATGGGCATCATGTTGTGCGGCATAATGGGCATCATGGTGTTTGTAGTAATGTGGAATGGGCATTACGGTGTGGGGTGTAATGTGTAATTGGCATCACAATGTGCGGCATAATGTGTAATTGGCATTACAGATAGATAGTATATAATGATTTCAGTATCCTGTCATTGTTTGGGCTTGATTTGTGAGGCGTACTAGGTAACTGTGTGGGCCTTTATGTTTTTATGATGCTCCCTGCTGAATACCTGCCCCCCCCTGCCAGGGGCGTAGCCACCGTGAGGCAGCCCCCGCAGTCGCTTGGAGGCGCGACCGCCCGCGGGGTCTGTGGTGGGCGCCGGCGCCTGTTAGGAACAACCTGACTACTGCTGCCACCTCACCCTTTGGCGCGTCATTCCTCCTCCATCACACCTGCCCGCCGTTCGCTGAGTTGCGTGTGACCAGTAAGTTACTGTTATCAGAGTGTGACCTAAGCGCTGCGCCCACCCCGGCAATGTACGGGCGCGGGCACCGGGTACTGGCAGCGGCACTCCGCACAGCCGGATGTCATAATGCACTGTGACGGGGAAGTGATGTCGGGCGCAGGAGATATGGAACCCGGCACGGCTTGGTCCCTGGAGCTGAGCCCCGTCTGCCGCCGGAGTCGGGGTGAGCGACCAGGTTCTCCCTTGTATAAGATCCTTCCCCGGGTTCCTAATGTGTCTCAGTCGATGCACCCTTGTGTATCTGCACGAACAGGGTATTCTCCCCCGTATAGCTGTTCCTAGATGCTGTGGTAGGGTAAAAAGAAAAACAATTGCACTGCCAATATTTATGGAGCAATGCTGAATATTGGTATTTATAATGATGTGTTGCAATCACTGGAACCCCTAATTTGGCTATTCTAATTGTTGCAGTTTTCCTCATATCTGTTGCAGTATTTTAAGTCATCCCATCAAGAGCGCTAGCTGTACCCCCTACTACGTCCAGACTATTAATGCACAACATAGCAACCCCACTATAGAGGCTTATAGAAGCAAATACAGACTTTTTTTCTCTCTTGTGCACTCAAGGTGCCAGGAAGATGTGCGCTCAACATTGAAGGTAGATGCCAATCCTGGGGCATTTTTTCAATTCCGGAATTCCAGTTTGAAAAATTCCCAATTCCGGCATTCCTAAAAGAATCCCCCCCCCCCCCCCCCTCAGGTTATAGTGATTATCATGCCCAGTGCATGCCGCATGGAGCTATGAGGAGAAGTCGCAGGCAGAGTAGTTGCTGTGCCATAAAGGAGCCCTGGCCCTTGCAGCAACGATGACCTTCCTGGGATAACCATGCCCTCAATGTGGGTGATGACTGCACAGAAGTACCTGCAGCAGAGCTGGGCAATGGCCGCTCACATTTAAGTATTCTCTTCCCCTACTACTGTGGACATTAAGTGTAGGCTGTGCTACTACTCTGGGCATTATATGTAAGGGATGCTACCTCTGTGGGCATTGTGTATAAGTGGTACTACTGTTGGTATTGTCCATGTTAGTGGTTCTACTACTGTGGGAATTGTGCATTTAAGCTGTTCTACTACTATGGGCATGTATGTAAGGGGCAGTGTAGTATAATGTGAACAGGGGGCACTAACATGACTGCTTCACTGTGACAGTACAGCCTGGAATGATCACTAAAGAATTCTAGATTTTTCATACCCCCACTTCATACCCCAGTTCCCACTTCGACTATATATATATATATATATATATATATATATATATATATATATATATATATATATATATATATGTAAAAACAAGTGGCATGCTTGGGGGAGCAAATTTTATAGTTACGCCACTGCCCCCTGCCCACCACTGAATACCCTTGCTACCATGTAAGGGTGGCATTAGGGGCGTTACTTATTCCAGGTGGGAGGTGCTATGGGTGTGGCCCGAAAGGGTGGGTGTAGAGGGTTGAGTTCCACCACCTCCCTTGGACCACTTTAAGCACTGGTGGGCGCACACGATGACGCAGACACGTGAAATGAAGTGTTTCTGAGGACCTGCGTGTAAAGTCACATGATCCGCGCCATCGCCGGATGTTTCCATTGGTCATTCATGCTCTGAGATTCGTAGTGGTCACATGACTGCTTCATTAAGACCAGAGGGATAAATCGATCCTAATTGGTGCATCCAGAATATTTCTCGCCTACACAGTTTTCTATAACGGTCGCCACCTCTTAAAGTTACAGCTATATTTTCAATCCCAATCATTTTAAGAATATCTGGATTTCAGAAAAGGGGGTCATACGCTATGGGTAAGTATCTGTTCCTACAATGTTCTAGGAACCTCATCCGCAGCTTTCAGGTCGTACGACCAACATAATATAACCCGCAGCTGCAAATTAAAATATAAATAACAAATGATGAGTTGCAATTAATGAATCCGTTTATTTTATATTCTTTATCTTTCTGTCTGAGTATGAGAAGTGAGGGTGCATGTGATGCATTTGTTGCCCCCACATTTAAAGAACCCTTTTGGTTTCGGAGGGAGCCATGAAAGTTCTGGGTTGCATGATATAAAATGGGTTTTAAGAAACTTGGTGCTAACATATTTTTCAGGGATGTATTTTTCTTAAAGACAAAGATTGGTTCTTCTGGTAATGAGTTCAAAAGGAGGGGGTCTTGCTTCAGGATGTTGTAATTCTTTTTTATTATAGATCTTTTATTATAGGTGTCTATATATGCCAAGGTACTTGTGTATTATCACGGCTCCCATCTCATCCCATCTCATTGTATACCATAAGGCTTATGCAGCCCACACACGCGCCGATGCCGGCGGTGCGATGCTGTACGATGTGTGCTGCACATACTTTTTGTACTAGCTTTTTCTAGCACAGCATCGCATCGTATGCACATCGTATGCACAAGGCATACGATGCGATGCTGTGTGTGCTAGTTAAGCCCACAACGCACGCCGGTGTGGGGGCTGCATTAAGATGGTATGCAATGAGATGAGATGTGCTGCGATGGGACCCGATCTTATACAATTTAAAATTGTATACCATTGTATATGGCATACAATGAGATGAGATGAGATATTAAAATGTATAAGCACAATAATGGGTGCTTTCAAGGTCAATTGGACCCCCTATAAGATTTTTAATTGTATAAGCACCCTAATGGGTGCTTACAATGTTAAATGCACCCCCACGCCACCCCCACTATGAACGCCAACCCGAAGCGTGGCGAGTGCAGCGAGCCCGCAAGGGGCGGCGGTACGCATCCTCCGACCTTTTCATACCCCCACTGTCCATGTCGGCGTGGAGTTGATTTTATATAGTGTGGCGAGCGCAGCGAGCCACCGAGCCCAAAGCATGGCGAGGGGACGCGTAATACATGTAAAGTATTACACGTCCCCTCGCGGGGCTCGCTGCGCTCGTCAGGCTTCGGGCTCGGGGGTTTGATGCACTCGCCACACTATATAAAATCAACTCCACGCCGACATGGATAGTGGGGGTATGAAAAGGTCGGAGGACGCGTACCGCCGCCCCTCACGGGCTCGCTGCGCTCGCCACGCTTCGGGTTGGCGTTGATAGTGGGGGTGGCGTGGGGGTGCATTTAACATTGTAAGCACCCATTAGGGTGCTTATACAATTAAAAATGTTATAGGGGGGCCAATTGACCTTGAAAGCACCCATTAGTGTGCCTATACAATTTAAAATCTCATCTCATCTCTTCGTATGCCGTTGTATGTTATATACAATGGTATACAATTTTAAATTGTATAAGATGCCATAAGATGGAAATCGTGGGAGCCGTGATAATACACAAGTACCTATGCCAATTCTCTTTTTGTGGAGTTAGTTGGTCTTTCTTTGGGTTTTAGTAAAACCTCTAATGTACTGATATTATTCAAGGCTTTATCCAAAATAAATTTTGGATAACCTCGGTTCTCAAAGGACTTCCTCATTCCACAAGCCTGTTCATGAAAGGAAGCGGTGTCAGAACAATTTCTTTTGAGGCGTAAGAACTGCCTCTTCGGTATATTTTTGACCCATGGAGGTTAATGTGCACTTTGAAAGTGCAAATATGCATTAGTCCCTACTTCCTTAACATGATTTGTTGTATAGATTTTGTTATATCATATTTTAAGGGTTATATCAAAAAAAGTGGTTTTGTGAGAGTGAAAAATGTGCGTGAAGTTTAAATTAAATTGATTGGAATTGAGGTGATTAACAAAACTTTGGGCAGAAAGTTCATCCCCATCCCAAACAATGAAGAGGTCATCGATGTACCTGCCATAGAGGACCAAGCTCGACTCCCAGCCGCCCCCCCAGATGAGGTGGTCCTCGACCGCCCCCATATAGAGGTTGGCATAGCTGGGGGCAAACCTGGTCCCAATGGCAGTACCCATGATCTGTAAATAAAAAGTGTCTAAAAACAGAAAATGATTGTGCTGTAAAATGAAAGCTATGGGCATCTGTGATAAAGTGCTGGTGATCCAACCCCAGGTCCCCATCCGAGAATAATCTGTCTGGAATGACACCTGTTTCATGTGGAATGTTGGAATATAGACTTTGGACATCCAAAGTAAAAAAAATTGTAGGAGTTTTTCCATATTAGGTTCTGAATAATTTGTAAAAAATGAGTGGTATCTCGGATATGGGACCTGAGGGTGGAGACTCTGGGTTGTAGAAAAGAGTCAACATAAAATGAAAGATTGGATGTAAAAAAAATAATACCTGAATTAATGGGTCTCCCTGGGGGTGCAGTGAGGGATTAGTCTCTGCCCCACGTCACCTGCCCTCTGCCCCACATCTCCTGCCCTCTGCCCCACGTCTCCTACTCTCTCTGATGATGTTTATTGTACTCGTTCCAGAATCCATGGGGGCACAAGGAAAGTCTTTCTGCGTGTGTGGGACTCCGTGCAGTCTGGTCAGGTTTGGGAAGGAATTGTCTATGGTGAAAATGCCGAGCAAATCATCTGCCAAATATCTGGCCAAGAAATACAACAAGACTGAGGACTACATTTCGTGAGTATAGTGCCGTCATTGCATACTGGATAGTGCTGAGCGCAGATGGCGTCCATGCTAGGTGCTTCCTATATTAGGCTCCACCCTCCCGCAGCATCTGTCTGTCAACCTTTCCCTCTCGATTGTTAGCTCCTAGCCTACAGGAGGCCGCCCCCAGCTCACAGGAGGCCGCCCTCAGCTCACAGGAGGCCGCGCCCAGCTCACAGGCGGCAGCCCCCAGCTCACAGACGGCAGCCCCCAGCTCACAGGAGGCCGGACCCAGCTCACAGCCGGCCGCCCCCAGCTCACAGGAGGACGGCCCCAGCTCACAGGAGGCCGGCCCCAGCTCACAGGCGGCCGGACCCAGCTCACAGCCGGCCGCCCCCAGCTCACAGGAGGCCGTCCCCAGCTCACAGCCAGCCGCCCCCAGCTCACAGGCGACCGCCCCAGCTCACAGGCGGCCGCCCCCAGCTCACAGACGGCCGCCCCCAGCTCACAGACGGCCGCCCCCAGCTCACAGACGGCCGCCCCCAGCTCACAGGCGACCGCCCCCAGCTCACAGGCGGCAGCCCCCAGCTCACAGACGGCAGCCCCCAGCTCACAGGAGGCCATCCCCAGCTCACAGGCGGCCGCACCCAGCTCACAGGTGGCCGCCCTCAGCTCACAGGAGGCCGCCCTCAGCTCACAGGAGGCCGCGCCCAGCTCACAGGCGGCCGCTTCCAGCTCACAGGCGGCCGCTTCCAGCTCACAGGAGGCCGCCCCCAGCTCACAGGAGGCCGCCCCCAGCTCACAGGCGGCCGCCCCCAGCTCACAGGCGGCCGCACCCAGCTCACAGGCGGCCGCACCCAGCTCACAGGAGGCCGCCCTCAGCTCACAGGAGGCCGCCCTCAGCTCACAGGAGGCCGCCCTCAGCTCACAGGAGGCCGCGCCCAGCTCACAGGCGGCAGCCCCCAGCTCACAGGAGGCCGGCCCCATCTCACAGGAGGCCGCCCCCAGCTCACAGGAGGCCTCGCCCAGCTCACAGGCGGCCGCCCCCAGCTCACAGGAGGCCGCCCCCAGGTCACAGGAGGCCGCCCCCAGCTCACAGGAGGCCGCCCTCAGCTCACAGAGGCCGTCCCCAGCTCACAGGAGGCCGCCCTCAGCTCACAGGAGGCCGCCCTCAGCTCACAGGCGGCAGCCCCCAGCTCACAGGCGGCCGCCCCCAGCTCACAGGCGGCCGCCCCCAGCTCACAGGAGGCCTCCCCAGCTCACAGGAGGCCGCGCCCAGCTCACAGGAGGCCGCACCCAGCTCACAGGAGGCCGCGCCCAGTTCACAAGCGGCAGCCCCCACCTCACAGGCGGCCGCCCCCAGCTTACAGGAGGCCGTCCCCAGCTCACAGGAGGCCGCCCTTAGCTCACAGGAGGCCGCGCCCAGCTCACAGGCGACTGTCACTAACTTTGAATGTTTGTGTCTGTTTCAGGGAAAATGTTTTAATTATGGACATTTTCTTTGAAGCTCTGAACTATGAAACTATTGAGCAGAAGGCAGCGTATGAAGTGGCCGGGCTGCTGGGTAAGAACCACGTTATGTGCCCACATATGGCATTAATAATACATTATATAGGAAGTGGCCGGGCTGCTGGGTAAGAGCCACATTATGTGCCTACATATGGCATTAATAATACATTATATAGGAAGTGGCCGGGCTGCTGGGTAAGAGCCACGTTATGTGCCCACATACGGCATTAATAATACATTATATAGGAAGTGGCTGGGCTGCTGGGTAAGAGCCACATTATAAGCCCACATATGGCATTAATAATACATTATATAGGAAGTGGCCGGGCTGCTGGGTAAGAGCCACGTTATGTTACCCATAATGCATCAATAATACATTAGATAGGAAGTGTCCCGGGGCTGCTGGGTAAGAACCACGTTATGTGCCCACATATGGCATTAATAATACATTACATACGAAGTGGCCAGGCTGCTGGGTAAGAGCCACGTATGTGCCACATAATGCATTAATAATACATTACATAGAAAGTGGCCGGGCTGCTGGGTAAAAAACACGTTATTTGTCCACATATGGCATTAATAATACATTATATAGGAAGTGCCAGGCTGCTGGGTAAGAGCCACGTTATGTGACCCATAATGCATCAATAATACATTATATAGGAAGTGGCCGGGGCTGCTCGGTAAGGACCACGTTATGTGCCCACATATGGCATATATAATACATTATATAGGAAGTGGCCGGGCTGCTGGATAAGATCCACGTTTTGTGCCCACATATGGCATTAATAATACATTATATAGGAAGTGGCCGGGCTGCTGGGTAAGAGCCACGTTATGTGCCCACATATGTCATTAATAATACTTTATATAGGAAGTGGCTGAGCTGCTGGGTAAGAATCACGTTATGTGCCCACATATGGCATTAATAATACATTATATAGGAAGTGGCCGGGCTGTTGGGTAAGAGCCATGTTATGTGCCCACATATGTCAATAATAATACTTTATATAGGAAGTGGCTGGGCAAAAACCACGATATGTGCCCACATATGGCATTAATAATACATTATACATGAAGTGGCCGGGCTGCTGGGTAAGAACCACGTTATGTGCCCACATATTGCATTAATAATACATTATATAGGAAGTGGCCGGGCTGCTGGGTAAGAACCACGTTATGTGCCCACATATTGCATCAATAATACATTATATAGGAAGTGCCCAGGCTGCTGGGTAAGAACCACGTTATGTGCCCATATATTGCATTAATAATACATTAGATAGGAAGTGGCCATGCTGCTGCTGGGTAAGAACCACGTTATGTGCCCACATATGGCATTAATAATACATTATATAGGCAGTGGCCGGGCTGCTGGGTAAGAACCACGTTATGTGCCCACATATTGCATTAATAATACATTATATAGGAAGTGGCCGGGCTGCTGGGTAAGAATCACGATATGTGCCCACATATGGCATTAATAATACTGATATAAGAAGTGGCCGGGATGCTGGGTAAGAGCCACGTTATGTGCCCACATATGTAATTAATAATACATTATGTAAGAAGTGGCCGGGCGGCTGGGTAAGAGCCACGTTATGTGCCCACATATGGCATTAATTCTACATTATATAGGAAGTGGCCGGGCTGCTGGGTAAGAACCACGTTATGTGCCCACATATGGCATTAATAATACATTATATAGGAAGTGGCCGGGCTGCTGGGTAAGAACCACGTTATGTGCCCACATATTGCATTAATAATACATTATATAGGAAGTGGCCAGGCTGCTGGGTAAGAGCCACGTTATGTGCCCACATATTGCATTAATAATACATTACATAGGAAGTGGCCGGGCTGCTGGGTAAGAGCCACGTTATGTGCCCACATATTGCATTAATAATACATTATATAGGAAGTGACCGGGCTGCTGGGTAAGAACCACGTTATGTGCCCACATATTGCATTAATAATACATTATATAGGAAGTGGCCAGGCTGCTGGGTAAGAGCCACGTTAGTTGTCCACATATGGCATTAATAATACATTATATAGGAAGTGGCCGGGCTGCTGGGTAAGAACCATGTTATGTGCCCACATATGGCATTAATAATACATTATATAGGAAGTGGCCGGGCTGCTGGGTAAGAACCACGTTATGTGCCCACATATGGCATTAATAATACTGATATAAGAAGTGGCTGGGATGCTGGGTAAGAGCCACGTTATGTGCCCACATATGTAATTAATAATACATTATGTAAGAAGTGGCCGGGCGGCTGGGTAAGAGCCACGTTATGTGCCCACATATGGCAATAATTCTACATTATATAGGAAGTGGCCGGGCTGCTGGGTAAGAACCACGTTATGTGCCCACATATGGCATTAATAATACATTATATAGGAAGTGGCCGGGCTGCTGGGTAAGAACCACGTTATGTGCCCACATATTGCATTAATAATACATTATATAGGAAGTGGCCAGGCTGCTGGGTAAGAGCCACGTTATGTGCCCACATATTGCATTAATAATACATTACATAGGAAGTGGCCGGGCTGCTGGGTAAGAGCCACGTTATGTGCCCACATATGGCATTAATAATACATTACATAGGAAGTGACCGGGCTGCTGGGTAAGAATCACGATATGTACCCACATATGGCATTAATAATACATTATATATGAAGTGGCCGGGCTGCTGGGTAAGAGCCACGTTATGTGCCCACATATTGCATTAATAATACATTATATAGGAAGTGGCCAGGCTGCTGGGTAAGAGCCACGTTATGTGCCCACATATTGCATTAATAATACATTACATAGGAAGTGGCCGGGCTGCTGGGTAAGAGCCACGTTATGTACCCACATATTGCATTAATAATACATTATATAGGAAGGGGCCGGGCTGCTGGGTAAGAACCACGTTATGTGCCCACATATTGCATTAATAATACATTATATAGGAAGGGGCCGGGCTGCTGGGTAAGAACCACGTTATGTGACCCATAATGCATTAATAAAACATTATATAGGAAGTGCCCGGGCTGCTTGGTAAGAGCCACGTTATGTGCCCACATATTACATTAATAATACATTATATAGGAAGTGGACGGGCTGCTGGGTAAGAACCACGTTATGTGCCCACATATGGCATTAACAATACATTACATAGGAAGTGACCGGGCTGCTTGGTAAGAGCCACGTTTTGTGCCCACATATTGCATTAATAATACATTATATAGGAAGTGGCCGGGCTGCTGGGTAAGAACCACGTTATGTGCCCACATATTGCATTAATAATACATTATATAGGAAGTGGCCGGGCTGCTGGGTAAGAGCCACGTTATGTGCCCACATATTGCATTAATAATACATTATATAGGAAGTGACCGGGCTGCTGGGTAAGAACCACGTTATGTGCCCACATATTGCATTAATAATACATTATATAGGAAGTGGCCAGGCTGCTGGGTAAGAGCCACGTTATGTGCCCACATATTGCATTAATAATACATTACATAGGAAGTGGCCGGGCTGCTGGGTAAGAGCCACGTTATGTGCCCACATATTGCATTAATAATACATTATATAGAAAGTGGCCGGGCTGCTGGGTAAGAACCACGTTATGTGCCCACATACATTATATATATATTGAGAGGAAATGGCTGGTGTTGACTCACTTGATATAATTAATCTGTGTCTGTACCCAGGTGACATCGGGGGACAGATGGGGCTGTTTATTGGAGCCAGTATCCTCACTATCATGGAGATCTTCGATTATCTGTACGAGGTATGACCCTAATGACTGACAGGCAGAGACATGTATCCATACCACGACACGCCCCACTTTGGGCTGGGACAGTCCTGATGATGGGAGGGGGCTGTCTCACTGCTGGCAGAATCTATGGAAGTACTAAGAAGGCTTCGGGGGTGAGACCACACCTCCATGCCATTAGGCCACACCCCTTTCCAGTGAACACCAGGCTGGTATGTTGAAGGTATGTGGGCAGTAGCTATGTTAGGTGTCCTGCTCTATATCTGTTCACTTAGGGCAGGCATGTCCAAACTATGGCCCTCCAGCTGTTGTGAAACTACAAGTCCCATCATGCCTTGCCACAAGTTTGCTATGGCAAAGCATGCTAGGATGCGTAGTTTGCAGCTGGAGGGCCATAGTTTGGACATTCCTGACTTAGGGTGTCCATCATGCCACACACGGGACTCAGTCACTGTACAGACCTCACATCACATAGTACAGGGGTGACCATTGGTATTCGGTCCCTGGGTCCACAATGTCTGGGTCTGCAATCATTAGGTCGACCACTATTGGTCAACAGCGACTAGGTCGACACCTAAAAATGGTCAACAGACTGAAGGTCAAAATTTACAGAAGGTCGACACAAGCTTTAGGTCGATATTGGTCATGGTTGCTACTTTTTCAAATTTTTGTACGGACCGACTTCATACTTTGGCATCCAAGTGGGCATAGAGTGAAAAATGTAATTGTGAGTGCCGACGCGGTACATATATTTGGTGTCCAGGTCAACATATACAGTAACTGAACATGAAAAACTCATGTCAACCTTCTGTCAAAGTTGACCTTGAGTCTGTGGACAATTTTTCAGTGTCAACCTAGTCATCGTTGACCATTTGTGGTTGACCTAGTGACTGTCCACCCCACAACAAATAGATTCAGAATGGAGGTCTTTCAGGAGATAGGTAAACAGTGCAGCTGATTTCCAGCCATTGCCCACCCATAGTAGGTAGAACAGATAGATGAGGAGCACTCGGCTATATGGAGGTCTTGCAGGAGATAGGTAGACGCACAGCCATGATACTGATCTCCAGCCATCACTAAACCATGGTAGGTAGAACAGACAGATACGGAGCACTCGGATGCATGGAGGACTTGCAGAAGATGGGTAGACAGTGCAGCTGATCTCCAGCCATCACTCATCCATAGTAGGTAGAACAGACAGATGAGGAGCACTCGGCTATATGGAGGTCTTGCAGGAGATAGGTAGATGCACAGCCATGATACTGATCTCCAGCCATCACTAAACCATAGTAGGTAGAACAGGCAGATACGGAGCACTCGGATGCATGGAGGACTTACAGGATATGGGTAGACAGCGCAGCTGATCTCCAGCCATCACTCATCCATAGTAGGTAGCACAGACAGATGAGGAGCACACTGCTGTATGGAGGACTTGCAGGAGATAGGTAGACAGTGCAGCAGTGATACTGATCTCCAGCCATCACTCATCCATAGTAGGTAGCACAGACAGATGAGGAGCACTTAACTGTATGGAGGATTTACAGGAGATAGGTAGACAGTGGAGCTGATCTCCAGCTACAGTATCACTCACCCATAGTAGGTAGAACAGAGAGATGAGGAGTACTTGGCTGTTTGGAGGACTTGCAGGAGATAGGTAGACAGTGCAGCTGATCTCCAGCCATCACTCACCCATAGTAGGTAGAACAGACAGATGAGGAGCACTCGACTGTATGGAGGACTTCCAGGAGATAGGTAGACAGTGCAGTAGTGATACTGATCTCCAGCCATCACTCACCCATAGCAGGTAGAACAGACAGATGAGGAGCACTCGGCTGTATGGAGGACTTGCAGGAGATAGGTAGACAGTGCAGCTGATCTCCAGCCATCTTTCACCCATAGTAGGTAGAACAGAGATATAAGGAGCAGTTGGCTGTAAGGAGGACTTGCAGGAGATAGGTAGAC
Source organism: Crinia signifera (assembly GCF_055691185.1). NCBI lineage: Eukaryota > Metazoa > Chordata > Amphibia > Anura > Myobatrachidae > Crinia > Crinia signifera. Next base: position 1,945,604 of record NC_139221.1, on the reverse strand, counting down.
TGTGCAGCAGTGATAATGATCTCCAGCCCTTATTCACCCATAGTAAGTAGAACAGAGATATAAGGAGCAGTTGGCTGTATGGAGGACTTGCAGGAGATAGGTAGACTGTGCAGCAGTGATACTGATCTCCAGCCATCATTCACCCATAGTAGGTTGAACAGAGAAATTAGGAGCAGTTGGCTTTATGGAGGACTTGCAAGAGACAGGTAGACAGTGCTGCTGATCTCCAGCCATCACTCACCCATAGTAGGTAGAACAGACAGACAAGGAGCACTCAGCTCTTTGGAGGACTTGCAGGAGATGGGTCAACAGAGCAGCTGTGATGCTGATCTCCAGCCATCACTCACCCATAGTAGGTAGAACAGACAGATGAGGAGTACTCCGATGTATGGAGGACTTGCAGGTGAAAGGTAAACAGCGCAGCTGTGATACTGATCTTCAGCCATCACTCACCCATAGTAGGTAGAACAGACAGATAAGGAGTACTCGGATGTATGGAGGACTTGCAGGAGACAGGTAGACAGAGCACCTGATCTCCAGCTACAGTATCACTCACCCATAGTAGGTAGAACAGAGAGATGAGGAATACTTGATTGTTTGGAGGACTTGCAGGAGATAGGTAGACGCACCGTCATGATACTGATCTCCAGCCATCACTAAACCATAGTAGGTAGAACAGACAGATACGGAGCACTCGGATGCATGGAGGACTTGCAGACGATGGGTAGACAGTGCAGCTGATCTCCAGCCATCACTCATCCATAGTAGGTAGAACAGACAGATGAGGAGCACTCGGCTATATGGAGGTCTTGCAGGAGAAAGGTAGATGCACAGCCATGATACTGATCTCCAGCCATCACTAAACCATAGTAGGTAGAACAGGCAGATATGGAGTACTCGGATGCATGGAGGACTTACAGGAGATGGGTAGACAGCGCAGCTGATCTCCAGCCATCACTCACCCATAGTAGATAGAACAGAGAGATGAGGAGCACTCAGCTCTATGGAGGACTTGCAGGAGATGGGTCGACAGAGCAGCTGTTATACTGATCTCCAGCCATCACTCACCCATAGTAGGTAGAACAGACAAATAAGGAGCAGTTGGTTGTATGTAGGACTTGCAGGAGATAGGTAGACTGTGCACCTGATCTCCAGCTACAGTATCACTCACCCATAGTAGGTAGAACAGAGAGATGAGGAATACTTGGCTGTATGGAGGACCTGCAGGAGATAGGTAGACAGTGCAGCTGATCTCCAGCCATCACTCACCCATAGTAGGTAGAACAGACAGATGAGGAGCACTCGACTGTATGGAGGACTTCCAGGAGATAGGTAGACAGTGCAGTAGTGATACTGATCTCCAGCCATCACTCACCCATAGCAGGTAGAACAGACAGATGAGGAGCACTCAGCTCTATGGAGGACTTGCAGGAGATGGGTCGACAGAGCAGCTGTGATACTGATCTCCAGCCATCACTCACCCATAGTAGGTAGAACAGACAGACAAGGAGCACTCAGCTCTATGGAGGACTTGCAGGAGATGGGTCGACAGAGCAGCTGTGATACTGATCTCCAGCCATCACTCACCCATAGTAGGTAGAACAGACAGATGAGGAGCACTCGGCTGTATGGAGGATTTGCAGGAGATGGGTCGACAGAGCAGCTGTGATACTGATCTCCAGCCGATTTGCAGTAGCTATTCCAATGTAGTGCAGGGAGATAGTGTCAGTGGATCACAGAGGTGGAGATGAGGATATAATGGGGGAGACTACTAGAATTGACAGTACAGTTTGTAGAGGGTTGGATAAAGCTGCTGTAGCTGCTGGAGGACATTACTGCTGTACATCAGGTAAGCCAGGTTGTCAGAGGGTTGATGGAAGTTCCTGGGACTGTGGTTTGGGGTAGAATCTGTGGATAGGTTACACAGTATGCACTGACTATGGGAAGAGAGTCTAGTGCTGGAAGATGCTGCGGTAGCCTGCATTGCTGGAGTGGTGCAGGCTAAGGGGCTGGTATAGACCCGGGCTATGGCCGTGAGCAGAAGGAAGGGCAGAGCCACTATCCCACGGAAATCTCTGTGCGGGGTTCATCCAATGACCCCACAAAAGGTGCAGAGCATACTTTATCTAGCCTGGTGCCATCAAAGTGACTGCCCCACAAATATAGCGATAATCTAAATCTTACACTCTAGTCTCCATGCCACTTACGCCCGCCGTATAACATATGTGATATCCGATGATATATCTTACACATGTCCATGCCACTAACGCCCGCCGTATAACATATGTGATATCCGATGATATATCTTACACATGTCCATGCCACTAACGCCCGCCGTATAACATATGTGATATCCGATTATATATCTTACACATGTCCATGCCACTAACGCCCGCCGTATAACATATGTGATATCCGATTATATATATTACACATGTCCATGCCACTAACGCCCGCCGTATAACATATGTGATATCTGATTATATATCTTACACATGTCCATGTCACTAACGCCCGCCGTATAACATATGTGATATCCGATGATATATCTTACACATGTCCATGACACTAACGCCCACTGTATAACATATGTGATATCCGATTATATATCTTACACATGTCCATGCCACTAACGCACGCCGTATAACATATGTGATATCCGATTATATATCTTACACATGTCCATGCCACTAACGCACGCCATATAACATATGTGATATCCGATGATATATCTTACACATGTCCATGACACTAACGCACACAATATAACATATGTGATATCCGATGATATATCTTACACATGTCCATGACACTAACGCACGCCATATAACATATGTGATATCCGATGATATATCTTACACATGTCCATGCCACTAACGCCCGCCGTATAACATATGTGATATCCGATTATATATCTTACACATGTCCATGCCACTAACGCCCGCCGTATAACATATGTGATATCCGATTATATATCTTACACATGTCCATGCCATTAACGCCCGCCGTATAACATATGTGATATCCGATTATATATCTTACACATGTCCATGACACTAACGCACACCATATAACATATGTGATGTCCGATTATATATCTTACACATGTCCATGCCACTAACGCACGCCGTATAACATATGTGATATCCGATGATATATCTTACACATGTCCATGACACTAACGCACGCCATATAACATATGTGATATCCGATGATATATCTTACACATGTCCATGCCACTAACGCACACCATATAACATATGTGATATCCGATGATATATCTTACACATGTCCATGACACTAACGCACGCCATATAACATATGTGATATCCGATTATATATCTTACACATGTCCATGCCACTAACGCACACCATATAACATATGTGATATCCGATGATATATCTTACACATGTCCATGCCACTAACGCCCGCCGTATAACATATGTGATATCCGATGATATATCTTACACATGTACATGCCACTAACGCACGCCGTATAACATATGTGATATCCGATTATATATCTTACACATGTCCATGACACTAACGCCCGCCGTATAACATATGTGATATCCGATAGCCCTATTACACATGTAATATCTGCTGTTACCGTAGGTTTTCCGGGACAAAGCACTCGGTTATTTCCAGAAGAGGAAGAAGTCACAATGTAAAGAGAACGACAAACTGGTAATAAAATCAGTAACGAGATGAAGATTGTAACTTGACACAGGAGCCCCAGTATAGAGAGCCCCATGACACAGGAGCCCCAGTATAGAGAGCCCCATGACACAGGAGCCCCAGTATAGAGAGCCCCATAACACATGAGCCCCAGTATAGAGAGCCCCATGACACAGGAGCCCCAGTATAGAGAGCCCCATGACACAGGAGCCCCAGTATAGATAGCCCCATGACACAGGAGCCCCAGTATAGATAGCCCCATGACACAGGAGCCCCAGTATAGAGAGCCCCATGACACAGGAAACCCAGTATAGAGAGCCCCATAACACATGAGCCCCAGTATAGATAGCCCCATGACACAGGAGCCCCAGTATAGAGAGCCCCATAACACATGAGCCCCAGTATAGAGACCCCCATGACACAGGAGCCCCAGTATAGAGAGCCCCATGACACAGGAGCCCCAGTATAGAGAGCCCCATGACACAGGAGCCCCAATATAGAGAGCCCCATGACACAGGAGACCCAGTATAGAGAGCCCCATGACACAGGAGACCCAGTATAGAGAGCCCCATGACACATGAGCCCCAGTATAGATAGCCCCATGACACAGGAGCCCCAGTATAGAGAGCCCCATGACACAGGAGCCCCAGTATAGAGAGCACCATAACACAGGAGCCCCAGTATAGAGAGCCCCATAACACATGAGCCCCAGTATAGAGAGCCCCATGACACAGGAGCCCCAGTATAGAGAGCCCCATGACACAGGAGCCCCAGTATAGATAGCCCCATGACACAGGAGCCCCAGTATAGAGAGCCCCATGACACAGGAGCCCCAGTATAGAGAGCCCCATGACACAGGAGACCCAGTATAGAGAGCCCCATGACACAGGAGACCCAGTATAGAGAGCCCCATAACACATGAGCCCCAGTATAGATAGCCCCATGACACCGGAGCCCCAGTATAGAGAGCCCCATGACACAGGAGCCCCAGTATAGAGAGCCCCATAACACAGGAGCCCCAGTATAGAGAGCCCCATAACACAGGAGCACCAGTATAGATAGCCCCATAACACAGGAGCCCCAATATAGATAGCCCCATGACACAGGAGCCCCAGTATATAGAGCCCCATAACACATGAGCCCCAGTATAGAGAGCCCCATGACACAGGAGCCCCAGTATAGAGAGCCCCATGACACAGGAGCCCCAGTATAGAGAGCCCCATGACACAGGAGCTCCAGTATAGAGAGCCCCATGACACAGGAGCCCCAGTATAGAGAGCCCCATAACACATGAGCCCCAATATAGAGAGCCCCATAACACAGGAGCCCCAGTATAGATAGCCCCATAACACAGGAGCCCGAGTATACAGAGCCCCATGACACAGGAGCCCCAGGACACAGTATACAGGGCCCCATAACACAGGAGCCCCAGTATATAGAGCCCCATGACACATGAGCCCCAGTATACAGAGCCCCATGACACAGGAGCCCCAGTATAGAGAGCCCCATAACACAGCAGCCCCAGTATAGAGAGCCCCATAACACAGAAGCCCCAGTATAGAGAGCCCCATAACACAGGAGCCCCAGTATAGAGAGCCCCATGACACATGAGCCCCAGTATACAGAGCCCCATGACACAGGAGCCCAAGTATAGAGAGCCCCATAACACAGGAGCCCCAGTATAGAGAGCCCCATGACACAGGAGCCCAAGTATAGAGAGCCCCATAACACAGGAGCCCCAGTATATAGAGCCCCATAATACAGGAGCCCCAGTATAGTGAGCCCCATGAAACAGGAGCCCCAGTATAGAGAGCCCCTTAACACAGGAGCCCCAGTATACAGAGCCCCAGGACACCGTATACAGAGCCCCATAACACAGGAGCCCCAGTATAGCGAGCCCCATAACACAAGAGCCCCAGTATAGAGAGCCCCATAACACATGAGCCCCAGTATAGAGAGCCCCATAACACATGAGCCCCAGTATAGAGAGCCCCATAACACATGAGCCCCAGTATAGAGAGCCCCATAACACATGAGCCCCAGTATATAGAGCCCCATGACACAGGAGCCCAAGTATAGAGAGCTCCATAATATAGGAGCCCCAGTATAGAGAGCCCCATGACACAGGAGCCCCAGTATAGAGACCCCCATAACACATGAGCCCCAGTATAGAGAGCCCCATAACACATGAGCCCCAGTATAGAGAGCCCCATAACACATGAGCCCCAGTATAGATAGCCCCATAACACATGAGCCCCAGTATAGAGAGCCCCATAACACAAGAGCCCCAGCATAGAGAGCCCCATAACACATGAGCCCCAGTATAGATAGCCCCATAACACATGAGCCCCAGTATAGAGAGCCCCATAACACAGGAGCCCCAGTATAGAGAGCCCCATGACACAGGAGCCCCAGTATGGAGAGCCCCATAACACAGGCGTGCCAGTATAGAGAGCCCCATGACACAGGAGCCCCAGTATAGAGAGGCCCATTACACATGAGCCCCAGTATAGAGAGCCCCATAACACATGAGCCCCAGTATAGATAGCCCCATAACACAGGAGCCTTAGTATAGATAGCCCCATGACACAGGAGCCCGAGTATACAGAGCCCCATGACACAGGAGCCCCAGGACACAGTATACAGGGCCCCATAACACAGGAGCCCCAGTATAGATAGCCCCATAACACATGAGCCCCAGTATAGAGAGCCCCATAACACATGAGCCCCAGTATAGTGAGCCCCATAACACATGAGCCCCAGTATAGAGAGCCCCATAACACAGGAGCCCCAGTATAGAGAGCCCCATAACACAGGAGCCCCAGTATAGAGTGCTCCACTACACAGGAGCCCCAGTATAGAGAGCCCCATAACACAGGAGCCCCAGTATAGAGAGCCCCATAACACATGAGCCCCAGTATAGATAGCCCCATAACACAGGAGCCCCAGTATAGATAGCCCCATGACACAGGAGCCCAATTATAGATAGCCCCATGACACAGGATCCCCAGTATACAGAGCCGCATGACACAGGAGCCCAAGTATAGGTAGCCCCATGACACAGGAGCCCCAGTATACAGAGCCCCATGACACAGGAGCGCCAGGACACAGTATACAGGGCCCCATAACACAGGAGCCCCAGTATAGATAGCCCCATAACACATGAACCCCAGTATAGATAGCCCCATAACACAGGAGCCCCAGTATAGATAGCCCCATGACACAGGAGCCCCAGTATACAGAGCCCCATGACACAGGAGCCCCAGTATAGATAGCCCCATAACACAGGAGCCCCAGTATAGAGAGCCCCATAACACAGGAACCCCAGTATAGAGAGCCCCATAACACAGGAGCCCCAGTATAGAGAGCCCCATGACCCATGAGCCCCAGTATACAGAGCCCCATGACACAGGAGCCCCAGTATAGATAGCCCCATAACACATGAACCCCAGTATAGAGAGCCCCATAACACAGGAGCCCCAGTATAGAGAGCCCCATGACACAGGAGCCCCAGTATATAGAGCCCCATGACACATGAGCCCCAGTATATAGAGCCCCATAACACAGGAGCCCCAGTATAGAGAGCCCCATAACACAAGAGCCCAAGTACAGAGAGCCCCATAACACAGGAGCCCCAGTATAGATAGCCCCATGACACAGGAGCCCCAGGACACAGTATACAGGGCCCCATAACACAGGAGCCCCAGTATAGAGAGCCCCATAACACATGAGCCCCAGTATATAGAGCCCCATGACACAGGTGCCCAAGTATAGAGAGCCCCATGACACATGAGCCCCAGTATACAGAGCCCCATGACACAGGAGCCCCAGTATAGAGAGCCCCATAACACAGGAGCCCCAGTATAGAGAGCCCCATAATACAGGAGCCCCAGTATATAGAGCCCCATAACACATGAGCCCCAGTATATAGAGCCCCATGACACAGGAGCCCCAGGACACAGTATACAGGGCCCCATAACACAAGAGCCAAAGTATAGAGAGCCCCATAACACATGAGCCCCAGTATAGAGAGCCCCATAACACAGGAGCCCCAGTATAGAGAGCCCCATGATACAGGAGCCCCAGTATAGAGAGCCCCATGACACAGGAGCCCCAGTATATAGAGCCCCATAACACAGGAGCCCCCAGTATATAGAGCCCCATAACACAGAAGCCCCAGTATATAGAGCCCTATGACACAGGAGCCCCAGTATAGATAGTCCCATGACACAGGAGCCCCAGGACACAGTATACAGGGTCCCATAACACAGGAGCCCCAGTATAGAGAGCCCCATAACACATGAGCCCCAGTATATAGAGCCCCATGACACAGGAGCCCCAGTATAGAGAGCCCCATGACACATGAGCCCCAGTATACAGAGCCCCATGACACATGAGCCCCAGTATACAGAGCCCCATGACACAGGAGCCCAAGTATAGAGAGCCCCATAAAACAGGGGCCCCAGTATAGAGAGCCCCATAATACAGGAGCCCCAGTATAGAGAGCCCCATGACACAGGAGCCACAGTATAGAGAGCCCCATAACACAGGAGCCCCAGTATACAGAGCCCCAGGACACCGTATACAGAGCCCCATAACACAGGAGCCCCAGTATAGAGAGCCCCATAACACAGGAGCCCCAGTATAGAGAGCCCCATAACACAGGAGCCCCAGTATAGAGAGCCCCATAACACAGGAGCCCCAGTATAGAGAGCCCCATAACACAGGAGCCCCAGTATAGAGAGCCCCATAACACAGGAGCCCCAGTATAGTGAGCCCCATGACACATAAGCCCCAGTATACAGAGCCCTATGACACAGGAGCCCAAGTATAGAGAGCCCTATAACACAGGAGCCCCAGTATAGAGAGCCCCATGACACAGGAGCCCCAGTATAGAGAGCCCCGTGACACAGGAGCCCCAGTATAGAGAGCCCCATGACACAGGAGCCCCAGTATATAGAGCCCCATGACACATGAGCCCCAGTATATAGAGCCCCATAATACAGGAGCCCCAGTATACAGAGCCCCATAACACAGGAGCCCCAGTATACAGAGCCCCATGACACAGGAGCCCCAGTATACAGAGCCCCATGACACAGGAGCCCCAGTATAGAGAGGCCCATAACACATGAGCCCCAGTATAGAGAGCCCCATAACACATGAGCCCCAGTATAGAGAGCCCCATAACACATGAGCCCCAGTATAGAGAGCCCCATAACACAGGAGCCCCAGTATAGATAGCCCCATGACACAGGAGCCCGAGTATACAGAGCCCCATGACACAGGAGCCCCAGTATAGATAGCCCCATGACACAGGAGCCCGAGTATACAGAGCCCCATGACACAGGAGCCCCAGGACACAGTATACAGGGCCCCATAACACAGGAGCCCCAGTATAGAGAGCCCCATAACACATGAGCCCCAGTATAGAGAGCCCCATAACACAGGAGCCCCAGTATAGAGAGCCCCATAACACAGGAGCCCCAGTATAGAGTGCCCTATAACACAGGAGCCACAGTATAGAGAGCCCCATAACACAGGAGCCCCAGTATAGAGAGCCCCATAACACATGAGCCCCAGTATAGAGAACCCCATAACACAGGAGCCCCAGTATAGAGAGCCCCATAACACAGGAGCCCCAGTATAGATAGCCCCATAACACATGAACCCCAGTATAGAGAGCCCCATGACACAGGAGCCCCAGTATATAGAGCCCCATGACACAGGAGCCCCAGTATATAGAGCCCCATAACACAGGAGCCCCAGTATGGAGAGCCCCATGACACAGGAGCCCCAGTATAGAGAGCCCCATAACACAGGAGCCCCAGTATATAGAGCCCCATGACACAGGAGCCCAAGTATAGAGAGCCCCATAATACAGGAGCCCCAGGACACAGTATACAGGGCCCCATAATACAGGAGCCCCAGTATAGAGAGCCCCATAACACATGAGCCCCAGTATATAGAGCCCCATAACACATGAGCCCCAGTATATAGAGCCCCATGACACAGGAGCCCCAGGACACAGTATACAGGGCCCCATAACACAGGAGCCCCAGTATAGAAAGCCCCATAACACATGAGCCCCAGTATAGAGAGCCCCAGGACACCGTATACAGAGCCCCATAACACAGGAGCCCCAGTATAGAGAGCCCCAGGACACCGTATACAGAGCCCCATAACACAGAAGCCCCAGTATAGAGAGCCCCATAACACATAAGCCCCAGTATAGAGAGCCCCAGTATAGAGAGCCCCAGTATAGAGAGCCCCATGATACAGGAGCCATGATACTGGAGCTACAGTATACAGAGCCCCAGGACACGGTATACAGAGCCCCAGGACACGGTATACAGAGCCCCAGGACACGGTATACAGAGCCCCAGGACACGGTATACAGAGCCCCAGGACACGGTATACAGAGCCCCAGGACACGGTATACAGAGCCCCAGGACACGGTATACAGAGCCCCAGGACACGGTATACAGAGCCCCAGGACACGGTATACAGAGCCCCAGGACACGGTATACAGAGCCCCAGGACACGGTATACAGAGCCCCAGGACACGGTATACAGAGCCCCAGGACACGGTATACAGAGCCCCAGGACACGGTATCCATCTACTTCAGAACGTCAGCGCATTCGCCCCTCTACACCTGCCTACATTATACTGGCACTAGGTATTCCTCAGACATTAGCCAGGCGTTGGATAAATGTGGGTCATGAATGGTCAGTGGTACAGCAGCTGCAGTGTTGGACCCATATCCCTCTGCTTGGTCACTGCACCACGATTGGTTCTGGTATGAGCAGACATTTGGGCTGTGTGGGGAAAGTGTTCAGATCCAAGGTGACATCATCTACACTACACATTAGCATGAGACTGACCATATAGAAGAGGGGATGATGATCAAATCATATGAATGGCTTCTTGCAGAAATGCTGCAACCCCCAATGGCCACCCGTACCCCCAGTGAGAGTAGAACTGGTATATTGGTATCACTGGGCTGAGAGATCTGGGGGACAGCCTACAGGCTGAGGGCGCAGAGCCTACAGGCTGAGGGCGCAGATCCTACAGGCTGAGGGTGCAGATCCTACAGGCTCAGGGCCCAGAGCCTACAGGCTGAGGGCGCAGAGCCTACAGGCTGAGGGCGCAGAGCCTACAGGCTGAGGGCGCAGAGCCTACAGGCTGAGGGCGCAGAGCCTACAGGCTGAGGGTGCAGATCCTAGAGGCTGAGGGTGCAGATCCTACAGGCTCAGGACCCAGAGCCTACAGGCTGAGGGCGCAGAGCCTACAGGCTGAGGGCGCAGATCCTACAGGCTGAGGGTGCAGATCCTACAGGCTCAGGGCCCAGAGCCTACAGGCTGAGGGCGCAGAGCCTACAGGCTGAGGGCGCAGAGCCTACAGGCTGAGGGCGCAGATCCTACAGGCTGAGGGCGCAGAGCCTACAGGCTGAGGGCCCAGATCCTAAAGGCTGAGGGCCCAGAGCCTACAGGCTGAGGGAGCAGAACCTACAGGCTGAGGGCGCAGAGCCTACAGGCTGAGGGAGCAGCACCTACAGGCTGAGGGCGCAGAGCCTACAGGCTGAGGGCCCAGATCCTAAAGGCTGAGGGCCCAGATCCTACAGGCTTAGGGCGCAGAGCCTACAGGCTGTGGGCGCAGAACCTACAGGCTGAGGGCCCAGAGCCTACATGCTGAGGGCGCAGAGCCTACATGCTCAGGGCCCAGATCCTATAGGCTCAGGGCCCAAATCCTACAGGCTGAGGGCGCAGAGCCTACAGGCTGAGGGCGCAGATCCTACAGGCTGAGAGCGCAGAGCCTACATGCTGTGGGCCCAGAGCCTACAGGCTGAGGGCCCAGAGCCTACAGGCTGAGGGCCCAGAGCCTACAGGCTGAGGGTGAAGATCCTACAGGCTGAGGGCGCAGAGCCTACAGGCTGAGGGCGCAGATCCTACAGGCTGAGGGCCCAGAGCCTACAGGCTGAGGGTGCAGATCCTACAGGCTGAGGGCGCAGAACCTACGAGCCCTAAGCGTAGCGAGCGGATGCGGAATACGAGCCCGAAGATTGGCGAGCGCAGCGAGCCCCACGAGGGGCTGCGGAATACATGTAAAGTAATCCATGTCCACTCGCCACACTTCGGGCTCGGCAGCTCGCTGCGCTCGCCACACTATCTAAAACTCAACTCCATGCCGACGTGGATAGTGGGGTATGAAAAGGTCGGAGGACGCGTACCGCTGCGCTCGTCACACTTCGGGTTGATAGTAGGGGTGGCGTTGACAATGGGGGTGCATTTAACATTGTAAGCACCCATCAGGGTGCTCGTACAATTAAAGGTACTTGTTTCCTAGAACGGCCACAATCGTGAGTGATCGTGGCTCTTAATTAAGGGACACGATCCTCACGATGTGGCCGATTTTTTACAATTTTTTCCCTTTGATTGACAGAAATCGGGTCAATCGGTCGGTCGCGACCAATTAAAATCGGCCGCGATGCGACCGACCGATTGACCCGATTTTTCCATAGACTTCAATGTTAAAAAATCTTTTAACATTGAAATCGGTCGGTCTTGTGCCATTATAATGGCACAAGATGAGATGGACTTGATTAAGTCCATCTCACATAGGGAAAAATGATAAAAAAGGTGAAATGGGCCAATATGACCCATTTCACATTTTTTATGTGCCCGCCATGACCCCACGATAGACGTCAACCCGAAGCGTGGCGAGCGCAGCGAGCCCGCGAGGGGCGGCGGTGCGCGTCCTCCGACCTTTTCATTCCCCTACTATCCACTAGGGCGTGGAGTGAGAATAGAATAGTGTGGCGAGCGCAGCGAGCCACCGAGCCCGAAGCGTGGCGAGCGCAGCGAGCCCCGCGAGGGGACGCGTATACCTGTGAAGTTATACGCGTGCGCTCGCCACGCTTCGGGCTCGGTGGCTCGCTGCGCTCGCCACACTATTCTATTCTCACTCCACGCCCTAGTGGATAGTAGGGGAATGAAAAGGTCGGAGGACGCGCACCGCCGCCCCTCGCGGGCTCGCTGCGCTCGCCACGCTTCGGGTTGACGTCTATCGTGGGGTCTAGCCCACTTAGTAACATTTGGGGGGGCAATTGAAAATAATCATGTGAAAAAAAAAAAAAAATCGGGTGAAAAATCGGTCGGTCGGATCGGTCGCATCGCATGCGACCAAATCGCATGCGATGCGATCGATCCGATTTTTTATCTTACGACCACAACGATCTAAATCGTTGTGGCCGTGCTAGGAAACAAGTACCCAATTAAAAATCGAATCACATCACATCGTATGTGTCCTGTATGTATAATGATCTATATGCACATATGTGTCCTGTATGTATAATGATCTATATGCACATATGTGTCCTGTATGTATAATGATCTATATGCACATATGTGTCCTGTATGTATAATGATCTATATGCACATATGTGTCCTGTATGTATAATGATCTATAAGCACTTATGTGTCTTGTATGTATAAACATATTTTATGCAGTGAACTTACACACATTTACATACTGTACAACACATAAAATACCTGAGAAAGCCCAGAAAATAGAGCGGTCACAATTCAGGGCAAATACAATTTCACATCTATCTCTCTCTCTCTCTTTCTCTATTTTTCATCTCATAGACCTCTTGTTTCAGCTCCTGCTCATGTCCTCCTACCCTTCTACTCCACACACCTATCTCATGTCCTCCTACCCTTCTACTCCACACACCTACAGTATCTCATGTCCTCCTACCCTTCTACTCCACACACCTATCTCATGTCCTCCTACCCTTCTACTCCACACACCTATCTCATGTCCTCCTACCCTTCTACTCCACACACCTATCTGATGTCCTCCTACCCTTCTACTCCACACACCTATCTGATGTCCTCCTACCCTTCTACTCCACACACCTATCTCATGTCCTCCTACCCTTCTACTCCACACACCTATCTCATGTCCTCCTACCCTTCTACTCCACACACCTATCTGATGTCCTCCTACCCTTCTACTCCACACACCTATCCTCATGTCCTCCTACCCTTCTACTCCACACACCTATCTCATGTCCTCCTACCCTCCTACTCCACACACCTATCTCATGTCCTCCTACCCTTCTATTCCACACACCTACAGTATCTCATGTCCTCCTACCCTTCTACTCCACACACCTATCTCATGTCCTCCTACCCTTCTACTCCACACACCTATCTCATGTCCTCCTACCCTTCTACTCCACACACCTATCTCATGTCCTCCTACCCTTCTACTCCACACACCTACAGTATCTCATGTCCTCCTAGCCTTCTACTCCACACACCTATCTCATGTCCTCCTACCCTTCTACTCCACACACCTATCTCATGTCCTCCTAACCTTCTACTCCACACACCTATCTCATGTCCTCCTACCCTTCTACTCCACACACCTACAGTATATCATGTCCTCCTACCCTTCTACTCCACACACCTATCTCATGTCCTCCTACCCTTCTACTCCACACACCTATCTGATGTCCTCCTACCCTTCTACTCCACACACCTATCTCATGTCCTCCTACCCTTCTACTCCACACACCTATCTCATGTCCTCCTACCCTCCTACTCCACACACCTAACTCATGTCCTCCTACCCTCCTACTCCACACACCTATCTCATGTCCTCCTACCCTTCTACTCCACACACCTATCTCATGTCCTCCTACCCTTCTACTCCACACACCTACAGTATCTCATGTCCTCCTACCCTTCTACTCCACACACCTATCTCATGTCCTCCTACCCTTCTACTCCACACACCTATCTCATGTCCTCCTACCCTTCTACTCCACACACCTATCTCATGTCCTCCTACCCTTCTACTCCACACACCTATCATGTCCTCCTACACTTCTACTCCACACACCTATCTCATGTCCTCCTACCCTCCTACTCCACACACTTATCTCATGTCCTCCTACCCTTCTACTCCACACACCTATCTCATGTCCTCCTACCCTCATACTCCACACACCTATCTCATGTCCTCCTACCCTTCTACTTCACACACCTACAGTATCTCATGTCCTCCTACCCTTCTACTCCACGGGTTGGGATCATTTGGTCTATTGCATTATGGTTGAAAGTCATTAGGTCGAATCCATTAGGTCGACATGCTAAAAGGTCGACATGACTCTAGGTCGACATGGGAAAAGGTCGACATGATTCTAGGTCGAAAGGTCATTAGTTCGACAGGTCATTAGTTCGACAAGGTCATTAGTTCGACATTGTCTATGTCGACATTCACAAGGTCGACATGGGGTTTTTCACTGTTTTTTTACCTGAATGTCAACACAGTCGACATGGACACAGTTTAAAGTGCACTGCATCCCCTCGCATTGCTCGCTGCGCTCGCTATGCGTCGGGCACGGTGCCTCGCTACGCTCGGCACACTATTTTATTCTCCCACCACGCCCTAGTGGATGGTAGGGCATGAAATACCGCCTGTCGGCACATGTTGGCTCAAAAAACAGTGAAAAACTCCATGTCGACCTTGTGGATGTCGACATAGACAATGTCGAACTAATGACCTTGTCGAACTAATGACCTGTCGAACTAATGACCTTTCGAACTAGAATCATGTCGACCTTTTCCCATGTCGACCTAGAGTCATGTCGACCTTTTAGCATGTCGACCTAATGGATTCGACCTAATGACTTTCGACCATAATGCAGTAGACCAAATGACCGCATCCCCTACTCCACACACCTATCTCATGTCCTCCTACCCTTCTACTCCACACACCTATCTCATGTCCTCCTACCCTTCTACTCCACACACCTATCTCATGTCCTCCTACCCTTCTACTCCACACACCTATCTCATGTCCTCCTACCCTTCTACTCCACACACCTATCATGTCCTCCTACCCTTCTACTCCACACACCTATCTCATGTCCTCCTACCCTCCTACTCCACACACTTATCTCATGTCCTCCTACCCTTCTACTCCACACACCTATCTCATGTCCTCCTACCCTTCTACTCCACACACCTATCTCATGTCCTCCTACCCTCCTACTCCACACACCTATCTCATGTCCTCCTACCCTCCTACTCCACACACCTACAGTATCTCATGTCCTCCTACCCTTCTACTCCACACACCTACAGTATCTCATGTCCTCCTACCCTTCTACTTCACACACCTATCTCATGTCCTCCTACCCTCCTACTCCACACACCTATCTCATGTCCTCCTACCCTTCTACTCCACACACCTATCTCATGTCCTCCTACCCTTCTACTCCACACACCTACAGTATCTCATGTCCTCCTACCCTTCTACTCCACACACCTATCTCATGTCCTCCTAACCTTCTACTCCACACACCTATTTCATGTCATCCTACCCTCCTACTCCACACACCTACAGTATCTCATGTCCTCCTACCCTTCTACTCCACACACCTACAGTATCTCATGTCCTCCTACCCTTCTACTCCACACACCTATCTCATGTCCTCCTACCCTTCTACTCCACACACCTATCTCATGTCCTCCTACCCTTCTACTCCACACACCTATCTCATGACCTCATACCCTCCTACTCCACACACCTATCTCATGTCCTCATACCCTTCTACTCCACACACCTATCTCATGTCCTCCTACCCTTCTACTCCACATACCTATCTCATGTCCTCCTACCCTCCTACTCCACACACCTATCTCATGTCCTCCTACCCTTCTACTCCACACACCTATCATGTCCTCCTACTCCACACACCTATCTCATGTCCTCCTACTCCACACACTTATCTCATGTCCTCCTACCCTTCTACTCCACACACCTATCTCATGTCCTCCTACCCTTCTACTCCACACAACTATCTCATGTCCTCCTACCCTCCTACTCCACACACCTATCTCATGTCCTCTTACCCTTCTACTCCACACACCTACAGTATCTCATGTCCTCCTACCCTTCTACTCCACACACCTATCTCATGTCCTCCTACCCTTCTACTCCACACACCTACAGTATCTCATGTCCTCCTACCCTTCTACTACACACACCTATCTCATGTCCTCCTACTCCACACACCTATCTCATGTCCTCCTACCCTTCTACTCCACACACCTATCTCATGTCCTCCTACCCTTCTACTCCACACACCTATCTCATGTCCTCCTACCCTTCTACGCCACACACCTATCTCATGTCCCCCTGACTTCCAACTCCAACCAGTGAGCTCTTGTCCTCCCCACTTCCAACTCCACTAAATTATCTCCTATCTTCTTCAATTCTAACTCGAGCCAGAGAAATATTGTCCTCCTCACCTTCTGCTTCACCCAGCTTTCTCATGTTCTTCTCACTTCCGACTTTACCCAGTGATCTCCTGTTCTCCTCAATTCCAGCTCCACACAGCTATTTTCTGTTCTCCTGACCTTTTGCACCACCCAGCTATTAATGTCCTCTTCCCACAATCTTTCTCTCTCCTCACCTTCTGCTCCACTCAGCTAGTTTATGTTCTACTCACCTTAGTTCTGCTTGTCAGGGCTTGAGGATTTTGTGAGTCCGTCTGCATGTCAGAAGCTAGCGGGCTCCTGTCAGTTGGTGGTAGAAAGGAGGGGAGATATAGAAAACTATATCAAGTTTTGAGGGCGCTTAATATGAGTGTGCTTTGCTGAACAACTGCAATCTAAAATTGGGGGGGTCACCTCCAATACAATATACAAAGACAACAAAAAGGGGGTTGACTGCGCTAAAACATATTGTGCTTTCACAAGCTAGAATAAATTTACATATATATAAGTAGGAACAAATATGAGTGGTCAGGTGTGTAAGAAAAATAGAAATTGCATTTATTTTACCATATAATAAAAATATATAAAAATAGGGACAAATGAAATAATAGTCACCCAATTATGGAGCAGAGGATTTCAGAATAGTTGGGGAAATCCCAAAGTATGGATAGTCCTGGATGATTGTTTGTAATCCAAGTGGTGAGGAAGGACACTGAGTGCCGATGCCACTGAAATTTCCACAGATGGTTCCCGGGCTCTTTTTAGGGAGGTGGCGTACCTCCACAGCGTGTTGGTGCCTCAGGATAGTGGTGGGGGCTGATCGTCAATAGTTGTCACTTGTATTATACCGATGGTTCCCGGGCTTCCTTTTAGGAGGTGGCGTTCCTCCACACTGTGCTTGTGCCTCGGACGGTGATGAGTGGCCAAATGACAAATGGATGAAAAACAAATGTCCCAATTGAACTGGATGAAATTCCAGGGCTCCAAATGATGTGAAGAGGGTGCTAATAGTCAGGGTCCCTTTGTGAGGTAGCACCTACGCGTTTCGCTGTCGTGTGGCAGCTTTTTCTAGCTGGTGGTAGGAAGGAGGCAGGTCCGATATAAGTCTTTCGCATAAAAAGGACATGGGTTTAAGACCCTGAATGATGAGGCTAGGCCGAGGGCTGCTGAAAAAGACAAGAAGGATGGTAGATACCGGGCTTGAGAAGATAAAGATGAGCAGGCCAGAATTGTTTACCAGAAGACTGGACTTGAAGACGATGAGCAGGCTGGAGTGGTTTATCAGAAGACTGGACCGGACTTGAAGATGACAAGGGGGAGCGGATGCCAGAATGACCGAAGGAATCAGCACAGCAGTCTAGTGTTGTCAGTGTCGGGAACACAGAAGCAGACAGTCATGGTTGGGGGCTAGCCGATAGAGCACAGGTGTTGACAGTTGGCTGCTGGAGAGGTGCCAGACTGGCAGCCAGAGAAGCACACCTGCTATCGTTGGTGGTGCACAAGTGTTGGTAACAGGTGTTGCACGGGTGCTGGTCACAGATGGTACACAGGTGCTGGTAGTGGATGGTGCACAGGTGCAGGTAACGGATTATGCACAGGTATCAGATGGTGCACAGGTGCTGGTTAACGGATGGTGCACAGGTGCAGGTAACAGGGGGCAACAGTATGGGTTTTTAAGTGAAAAGTCTCTGGAACTGGGATCAGGATAACAAAGTATCTTGGAAAGTCTCATGAACAATTTGCAGGAGCTCAGGACGCTAGGTACTCCCAAGGGAACAGTAAGCGAAGCACTGGAGTCTATTTGTAGCCAAAGCTCAGTTTTTATCCCTCTTGTCCTGTTCTGATTGGCCAAGGAGGTATAGAGCCCTTTCTATTGGTAAGCTACAAGAAAATGGCGGCGCCCGGCGGACAGCAGAAAGTTCCCTGTACTGTCTGGCCGGAGACGCACGCTGACAGACAGCCGGGAGAGAGAGAGGGAGATGCGGCGGCGGCTGCTGCACGGCGACAGACAGGGCCGTCCCCTAGGTGCATAGAGGAGGACAGGTAAGTGCTGCCGCTGGAGCGTGACACTGCACCACTAAGCTATATCATGTTCTGCTCAATTCCAACCCCACACAGTGATCTCCTGTCCTCCTCACTAACTGCTCCACTAAGCTATATCATGTTCTGATCAATTCCAACCCCACACAGTGATCTCCTGTCCTCCTCACTAACTGCTCCACTAAGCTATATCATGTTCTGATTAATTCCAACCCCACACAGTGATCTCCTGTCCTCCTCACTAACTGCTCCACTAAGCTATATCATGTTCTGCTCAATTCCAACCCCACACAGTGATCTCCTGTCCTCCTCACTAACTGCTCCACTAAGCTACAGTATATCATGTTCTGCTCAATTCCAACCCCACACAGTGATCTCCTGTCCTCCTCACTAACTGATCCACTAAGCTACAGTATATCATGTTCTGCTCAATTCCAACCCTACACAGTGATCTCCTGTCCTCCTCACTAACTGCTCCACTAAGCTATATCATGTTCTGCTCAATTCCAACCCCACACAGTGATCTCCTGTCCTCCTCACTAACTGCTCCACTAAGCTACAGTATATCATGTTCTGCTCAATTCCAACCCCACACAGTGATCTCCTGTCCTCCTCACTAACTGCTATTTGCAGTTATGTCATGTCCACTTCACCTTCTACTCACCCAGTTATTTCTTGTCCTTCTCATCTTCTGCTCCACCCAGTGATTTACTATCTTCCTCACTTCCAACTCCACCCAATGATGTTCTATCCTCCAGAATGCTAAGTACAGTACATCCTGATATATCCAACTCTCTTCACCTTCTACTCCACCCATTTATCTCCTTTCCTTGTCACCTTTTTGATCCACTCAGCTACTTCATATCCTCCTCTCCTTCTGCTCCTCCCATGATCTCCCATCCATTCTCACCACCATCTGCTCCCCCCCTACAGCTAACTAATGTTCGCCACACTTCCAAATCCACTAAGAGATTACCTGTCCTCAGATCCAACCCCACAGTGATCTTCTGTCTTCCACACCTATTGCTCCACTTCCTGTCCTCTTCAGCTTCTGTTCTACCCAGCTGTGCATTGTTCTTCTCACCTTTTCTTCCACACCAATTACATGTTCATCTCACCTTCTGCTCTGCCCAGATATCTATTGTGATCCCAAGTGTCTGCTCCATCAAGCTATCTCCTGTCCTCCTCGCATTGTACTCCAGCAAGCAATCTTGTCCTCTTCACTTCCTGCTCCTGCCACATTCACATCTCATCTCTCTTTGTCTTACAGGGGAGCCCAGATGTCCTGTCCAGCCCTACCATGGGGCCCATTCATAACCCCAGGTAGTTAATGTGGCAGATTGTGGGGCAGTAGATAGACTAAGAGACCAAAGGAAGAAGCTTGTATTCTTAGAGGGAAAGTCACCATAGTGAAGATATTGCCTGAATGTGAAAAACCTATATTCCTATACTGCTTATCAGTGCTCTCCCCTGTCCTGCCTTCACAAGTATGCATACAGTAGGTGTGAGGAGAGGTGGACAACTCTGAAGAGTTCAGGGCATGGGACCCCTGGGTGGGTGTGGTGTGGGACCCCTGGGTGGGTGTGGTGTAGGGCCCCTGGGTTGGCATGGCATAGGTTCCCCTGGGTTGGTGTGGGGCCCCTAGGTTGGTGTAACATGGGACCCATGGTGGGTGTGGCATGGGGCCCCTGGGTGGGTGTGACATAGGGCCTCTGGGTGTTGTGGCGTGGGGACCCTGGGTTGGTGTGGCGTAGGTCCCCATTGTCTGTGTGGCTCCCTGGGTCTGTGTGGCTCCCTGGGTAGGTGTGGCATGGATACCCTGGGACAGTGTGGCCTCCTGGGTTGGTGTGGCGTGGGGCCCCATGGTCATTGTGGCTCCCTGAGTCGGTGTGGCATGGGTCCCCTGGAACAGTGTGGCCACCTGTTTGTTCAGCGTGGGGCGACTGTGGGGTACCATGGATGTTGTGGCTCCCTGAGTCGGTGTGGCTCCCTGGGTCATTGTGGCTCCCTGGGTTGGTGTAGCATGGGGCCCCTGGGTTGGTGTGGCCTCTTGGGTTGGTGTGGCATGGGGCCCCATGGTCGGTGTGGCTCCCTGGGTTGGTGTGGCTTGGGGCCCCAAGGTCATTGTGGTTCCCTGAGTAGGCGTGGCTCCCTGAGTCAGTGTGGCATGGGTCCGCTGGGACGGTGTGGCTCCCTGGGTCAGTGTGGTGTGGGATACCTGAATGGCTGTGGCTTGGGGCCCTTGGGTGGGTGTGACATGGGGCCCCTATGTGGGTGTGGCCCCCTGGGTTAGTGTGGTGTGGGTCCCCACAGGAATAGATGCGGTGCACACAACATCTATTCACTATAGATAGAGGAACTAGGGGCATGTACGGAGAGATCTGGGTAACACCATGCTGCACTGCAGGGGGACAGATGTAACATGTACAGAGAGACCTGGGTAACACCATGCTGCACTGCAGGGGGGCAGATGTAACATGTACAGAGAGACCTGGGTAACACCATGCTGCACTGCAGGGGGGCAGATGTAACATGTACAGAGAGACCTGGGTAACGCCATGCTGCACTGCAAGGGGGCAGATGTAACATGTACAGAGAGACCTGGGTAACGCCATGCTGCACTGCAAGGGGGTTGATGTAACAAGTACAGAGATACTTTGGTAACATCATGCTGCACTGCAGGGCAGAGGTAACGTGTACAGAGAGACTTGGGTAACACAATGCTGCACTACAGGGGGCAGAAGTAACATGTACAGAGAGACCTGAGTAACACCATGCTGCACTGCAGGAGGGGGGGGGGCGACAGATGCTCTGTACTAATGGGCCCATGTAATCAAATTATACTATACACTTCACTACTCAGTACCCTCCAAGATCTGAAGAGCAAAAACCAGTACAAATTCCGAATAGGGGCGTGGTTACAGGAAAAGGGGATGTGGCCACGCCCCCTTTCCTGTACTTACAATGGGTAGTTGGAGATCCAAAAAGAGGTACAGGCTGTAAAAAAATCAGTACTGTACCTGCCAAAAAGGTACCAGGAGGGTACTCCTGGTCTCCTATTGCTTGTCACCCTCTCCCTGTCACCCACTTCCTCTCTATATCACCCTCTCCCTGTCGCCCACTTCTTCTCTCCATCACCCTCTCCCTATCACCCACTTCCTCTCTCCATCACCCTCTCCCTGTCACCCACTTCCTCTCTATATCACCCTCTCCCTGTCGCCCACTTCCTCTCTATATCACCCTCTCCCTGTCGCCCACTTCCTCTCTATATCACCCTCTCCCTGTCGCCCACTTCCTCTCTATATCACCCTCTCCCTGTAACCCACTTCCTTTATCCATCACCCTCTCCCTGTAACCCACTTCCTCTCTATATCACTCTCTCCCTGTCGCCCACTTCTTCTCTCCATCAACCTCTCCCTATCACCCACTTCCTCTCTCCATCACCCTCTCCCTATCACCCACTTCCTCTCTCCATCACCCTCTCCCTGTCACCCACTTCCTCTCTATATCACCCTCTCCCTGTCGCCCACTTCCTCTCTATATCACCCTCTCCCTGTCGCCCACTTCCTCTCTATATCACCCTCTCCCTGTAACCCACTTCCTTTATCCATCACCCTCTCCCTGTAACCCACTTCCTCTCTATATCACTCTCTCCCTGTCGCCCACTTCTCTCCATCACCCTCTCCCTATCACCCACTTCCTCTCTCCATCACCCTCTCCCTGTAACCCGCTTCCTCTCTATATTACTCTCTCCCTGTCGCCCACTTCTCTCCATCACCCTCTCCCTGTCACCCACTTCCTCTCTATATCACCCTCTCCCTGTCACCCACTTCCTCTCTATATCACCCTCTCCCTGTCGCCCACTTCCTTTATCCATCACCCTCTCCCTGTAACCCACTTCCTCTCTATATCACTCTCTCCCTGTCGCCCACTTCTCTCCATCACCCTCTCCCTATCACCCACTTCCTCTCTCCATCACCCTCTCCCTGTAACCCGCTTCCTCTCTATATCACTCTCTCCCTGTCGCCCACTTCTCTCCATCACCCTCTCCCTATCACCCACTTCCTCTCTCCATCACCCTCTCCCTGTCACCCACTTCCTCTCTATATCACCCTCTCCCTGTCGCCCACTTCCTCTCTATATCACCCTCTCCCTGTCGCCCACTTCCTCTCTCCATCACCCTCTCCCTGTCGCCCACTTCCTCTCTCCATCACCCTCTCCCTGTCACCCACTTCCTCTCTATATCACTCTCTCCCTGTCGCCCACTTCCTTTATCCATCACCCTCTCCCTGTAACCCACTTCCTCTCTCCATCACCCTCTCCCTGTCACCCACTTCCTCTCTCCATCACCCACTGTCCCTGCTGGGAACTAATATAAGCTTTCAAAAAATTAACAGCAGCCGATGCCTCTCTACATAGATTAATACTGTAAACCACTAACTAGAAATTGCAATTTTACAACTTTTGTAGTCTACATAAACTGCTAGTAGACCGTAATTTACTCATTCACATTAAGGGGCCCATTTACTACATTATTTTCACACCTGAATGTACTAAATGGCTTTTGGAGCAGTTTTCATGGAAACTCCTGCCATGGTTAGTCCACACTCCTGCCATGGTTAGTCCGCACTGCCACACTCCTGCCATGGTTAGTCCACACTGCCACACTCCTGCCATGGTTAGTCCACACTCCTGCCATGGTTAGTCTGCATGGCCACACTCCTGCCATGGTTAGGCCACACTCCTGCCATCGTTAGTCTGCACTGCCACACTCCTGCCATGGTTAGTCCGCACTGCCAAACTCCTGCCATGGTTAGTCCACACTCCTGCCATGGTCAGTCCACACTCTTGCCATGGTTAGTCCGCACTGCCACACTCCTGTCATGGTTAGTCCGCACTGTCACACTCCTGCCATGGTTAGTCCACACTCCTGCCATGGTTAGTCTGCATGGCCACACTCCTGCCATGGTTAGTCCACACTCCTGCCATGGTTAGTCTGCACTGCCACACTCCTGCCATGGTTAGTCCACACTCCTGCCATGGTTAGTCTGCACTGCCACACTCCTGCCATGGTTAGTCCGCACTGCCACACTCCTGCCATGGTTAGTCCGCACTGCCACACTCCTGTTATGGTTAGTCCGCACTGTCACACTCCTGCCATGGTTAGTCCACACTCCTGCCATGGTTAGTCTGCATGGCCACACTCCTGCCATGGTTAGTCCACACTCCTGCCATGGTTAGTCTGCACTGCCACACTCCTGCCATGGTTAGTCCACACTGCCACACTCCTGCCATGGTTAGTCCACACTCCTGCCATGGTTAGTCTGCACTGCCACACTCCTGCCATGGTTAGTCCGCACTGCCACACTCCTGCCATGGTTAGTCCGCACTGCCACACTCCTGTTATGGTTATTCCATGCTGCCACACTCCTGCCATGATTATTCCGCACTGCCACACTCCTGCCATGGTTATTCCACGCTGCCACACTCCTGCCATGGTTAGTCAGCACTGTCACACTCCTGCCATGGTTAGTCCGCACTGCCACACTCCTGTCATGGTTAGTCCGCACTGTCACACTCCTGCCATGGTTAGTCCACACTCCTGCCATGGTTAGTCTGCATGGCCACACTCCTGCCATGATTAGTCCACACTCCTGCCATGGTTAGTCTGCACTGCCACAATCCTGCCATGGTTAGTCCGCACTGCCACACTCCTGCCATGGTTAGTCCGCACTGCCACACTCCTGCCATGGTTAGTCCGCGCTGCCACACTCCGGCCATGGTTAGTCCACACTGCCACACTCCTGCCATGATTATTCCGCACTGCCACACTCCTGCCATGGTTATTCCACGCTGCCACACTCCTGCCATGGTTAGTCCGCACTGCCACACTCCTGCCATGGTTAGTCCGCACTGCCACACTCCTGCCATGGTTAGTCCGCACTGCCACACTCCTGTTATGGTTATTCCATGCTGCCACACTCCTGCCATGATTATTCCGTACTGCCACACCCCTGCCATGGTTATTCCACGCTGCCACACTCCTGCCATGGTTAGTCAGCACTGTCACACTCCTGCCATGGTTAGTCTGCACTGCCACACTACTGCCATTGTTAGTCTACGCTGCCACACTCCTGCCATGGTTAGTCTGCATGGCCACACTCCTGCCATGATTATTCCACACTGCCACACTCCTGTTATGGTTATTCCATGCTGCCACACTCCTCTCATGGTTAGTCCGCAATGCCACACTCCTGTCATGGTTAGTCCGCACTGCCACACTCCTGTCATGGTTAGTCCGCACTGCCACACTCCTGTCATGGTAAGTCCGTACTGCCACACTCCTGTCATGGTTAGTCCACGCTGTCACACTCCTGTCATGGTTAGTCCATGCTGCCACACTCCTGTCATAGTTGGTCCACGCTGCCACAATCCTGTCATGTTTAGTCCGCACTGCCACACTGCTGTCCATGGTGCAGTGCTGTCCAAATGATATTTACCTGTGAGATTTTGTCACTTCCATGTTGGGAGATTGTGACAGTCTCTGATCGGCATCTTTATTCCCTTTACAAATACAGAGACCGACAGTGGTTTACTCCACGTGCCAATTGAGTAATAACCATTTAAGGTTCTCATCTACAGGATTGACATATAGTCCGTCAAATAGGAAAAGTTCTACTTCTGCCCCTTCTTGTTCCTAGCCTGTTTCTGTAGCATTACGTTGCAGGTATGTTTGTTTATCTACAGCTGCCTCAACTGGAGTCACTGGATGAAAACATTCATTACAGCTCCGGGACTGAGTGGTTAGCAGTGATAGCAGATGCACAAGTCCCATCCTCCTGCAGCCTGTTCACCTTAAAGGCTATATCCAGGGACTTTCCCATCCCCAACTCTCCCCAGTGTGTTCTCACACCACCCATAGGGGTTATTCTAGTTCCCTTTTTCTGACAAAATCCTTCTTAGATGGACAAAACCATGCGCACTGCAGGGGGGCAGATGTAACTTGTGCAGAGAGAATTAGATTTGGGTGGGGTTTTACTTCAAAGTGAGATCTATATTGCAGTGTAAAACTAAAGCAGTCAGTATTTACCCTGCACAGAAACAAAATAACTCACCCAAATCTAATTCTCTCTGCACATTTTACATTTGCCCCCCAGCAGTGCACATGGTTTTGTCCATCTAAGAATGATTTTGTCAGAAAGAGTGAACTAAAATAAGGCTCATAGATTCACCGGCTTACCTGGGTGATGAACAGACCCTTTACTGAGCTGAAATTCTTCTATGGGCCTTCTGGCTGAAGCCACAGTCTTGTGTGGAGAGTCAATGCCACATCATCCAGTATTGTTCATGACCATGGCTAGACCTGGACCTGCCTATTGCCCTCCCAGCCCCTCTGTGGTAGAATCTTGGCTCTCCCCCTCTCTTTATCTTAACAGGCTCACTCTTCCAACTCATGGTCCAGGTTCCTCATGGAATGCCAGCCAATTTCAACCCAAGCTGGGTCTCACATATTGCATTAATATTACATTAAATGGCTTTGGGACTGTGATCCCATTGGTGGTCTCCGGAAAGATGACGGCTCTCTGGGGACAGTGTGAGACCCTTTGCACAGCCCCTGCCCTAGTACATGCTGGTGACTCACCAGCAGGCGGCCGGTGACACTGCTGGACAGTCCCACCCATCACCCTTGCCCGAGCTGCGGCAGCGCGGCTGGGAACCCGGACCGACCACTACCCGCAGGCCAAGAACTGCCGCACCACCTGTACAGGGTTAGGGTGGATGCAGTCAGGCTATGACAGTACCCCTCCCCCGGAAGTTGACTCCGGACACTTCCCAGGCTTACCAGGATTTTCTTGATGGAACTTTCGTAACAACGAGGGAGCATTAATCTCCATGGCGTCTACCCAAGTCCTCTCCTCCGGCACGTATCTCCTCCAGTCCAGTAATTATTGTTCTCGACCAAAACGAGTTCTGGAGTCCAGAATACTTTTAACATCAAATTCCACCCCCTGGCGAGAGCAAACCTGCTGTGGTCTGGGTACTTTGCTTTGGAACTGGTTCAGGACCAATGGTCTCAACAACGAAATATGAAAGGAGTTGGGAATCCATAGAAATTGAGGTTTATAAGCCACTGGAGAAATAACAGAGATAACTGGATAGGGACCGATGAATCTAAGCGCAAACTTCATAGATGAAACACGTAACCTGATTTTCTTGGTAGAGAGCCAAAGTCTGTCCCTGACTTTGAGTTTAGACACTGATCATCTGAGGGGACCCGCAAACTTTTTGTAGCATTGAGAGGCTTTACAAAGAGAAACATGGACGTTCCAAATATTAGCAAAGAATTGAAGTGAAGAATTTACTGCGGGGATGTCAAAGACAGGAAGACTTTGAAAGTCAGGAACATAGGGATGCATGCCATAAACAATGAAGAAGGGTGACTTGTCAGTAGCAGAGTGGTAGGAGTTATTTTGGCAAACTCAACCCACAGAAGAAGTTCTAACCGGTTATCTTCGGATGAAGATAAGTATAAGAGCAGAAAATACTCCAAATCCTTATTCACCCTCTCCGTCTATCCATTGGTTTGGGGATGATACGCTGTAGAGAACTTCAACTTGATTTGTAAAGCTGAGCACAAGGACCTCCAAAATCTCGCCACAAACTGGGATATTATTTCAACAGGAAGTCCATGATATTTCAGTAATGAAAAGCTGGGCCAATTTGGGAGCTGTGGGTAATCCTTTGAGAGGAACGAAATGTACCATTTTTGAGAAACAATCAACAACTACCCAAATCGTGTTAAATCCTTGAGAAGAAGGCAAATCTGTAATGAAGTCCATAGAAAGATGGGACCATGGTTGGTCAGGAATAGATAATGGCTAAAGAAGGCTGGATGGGGCCTGACGAGAAGTTTTATGTTGCGCGCACAATGTGCAGGAGGAGACAAAGGCTGTGATTTCAGACTTCATAGAGGGCCACCAGTATGATCTTTTGATGAATTCTAGAGTCAGTCTAATCCCAGAATGACCAGAGAAATGAGAGTCATGAGCCCAGCGGAGTAAGGCCGGTCGGAGCTTTACATTCACAAAAGTTTTCCCTGGAGGTATTGATATCAACTTGGTTTTAGCAAATCTAGTAGGAGGAAGTACTGGACTGGCCGCTTGATCCTCCAAAGAAGAAGAAAAAGACTGAGACAAGGCATTAGCCCCATCCCATTTTGGGATCCTGGATGAAAAGTCAAAGAAAAATTGAACCTTGTAAAGAACAAGGTCCAGCAGGCTAGTCTGGGATTCAAACATTGAGCTTTGCGAAGGTACAGAAGATTTTTGTGATCCGTGATTATGGACACTGGGAATTTAGTCCCCTCCAGTAGATAACGTCATTCCTCCAGGGCGAGCTTGCTAGCAAGTAACTCTTGTTCTCCAATAGGATAATTTCTCCCAGCTGGTAAGAATTTTTTGGAGACAAACCTGCATGTGTGGGTCTTACCATCAACAGATTTTTGAGAGAGTACCGCTCCAACCCCCACTAGGGCAGTTTATCTGCCAATTTCTTACAGAAGACCTCAGAGTACAGGGCATAAACAGGCGGCAGAAAATCAGGAACCTCTGGTTTGGTTGAATGAATGGGAACAACCTTTTGAAGACAAGAGTGGTGACAGTCAGTACCCCGGGATTGAATTTGCATGGACTTCCAATCAATGTGAGGTGAATGTCTCTGGAGTCATGGGAATCTCAAGACAATTGGATGACTAGCTTTGGGTATCAATAGAAATGTCAAGAGTTCACGATGTAATAACCCAACTTGTTCCGTAAAAGGAGCCGTCTGATGATTGATTGACCGTCTGATGAGTGATTGACCCTTGTGGAATGAGGCTACCATCAATGGCTGACAGGTGAGATAGGCTTAGTTTAATTTAGATGTCTGTATTCGATGGAAGGACGTGAATTGGTAAGAAATCAAATTCTTTACAGCTCCGGAATCCAGTAACACTTGTACAGTGATTGGTCCGTCAGGCAAAAAAATTTGGAGAGACAAAAGGGAATCCAACTTAATTGGAGTCATATTAGCTTGTCCTAGTCTGGTTTCTCGAGGACCAACTAGGACTTGCAGTTCAACAGATGGCGAGAGCATGAAGCAAGAAGATGCCCAGCCTCCCTGCAATAAAGGCAGAGGTTTTTTCGCCATCTCCTTTGCCGTTCTTCTGTGCATTCATGCAGGTGAATGCAGGCCCTATTCACCTGCATGGGCTCTTCCAGGATCGGAGGTGATGTAGAAGGCAATACCCTTGGGGCAAGAGCAGTTCTGATTCGGTCCTGTCGAGATTTTTAAACCTGCCTCTCCTGGTATCGGAGGTCGAGTTTATTACACAGAGAAATGATTGCAGCGAGGTCTCGTGTTGCCAAATCATCCTTGAGGCGATCAGATAGGCCAAGAAGGTGGAAACTAGGGCGTCCTCGTTCCAAGATAGCTCTGATGACAATTTCTGAAAATGTATTATGTAGTGAGCTACCGATCTTGTCCCTTGGCATATACGAAGTATCTCGGAAGCTGCAGAGGTCACCCTACAGGGTTTATGAAAAATTCTCCTGAAGTCTGCTATAAAGTTGGAATAGTTTGTGAGTAATGGATCCGACCTCTCCCACAAAGGAGATACCCAGTCTAGAGCCGATCCAGAGAGTAGAGAAACTATGTAGGCAACTCGAGTGAGGTCAGTAGGGATGTTCATTGGCTGTAAGGAAAAATGCACTTCACATTGGTTAATGAATCCCCTACAGGCTCCAAGGGTTCCATCAAATTTAGCTGCTGCAGAGTAGTACCAAAAGATGGCCGGGATGGAGTACTCGGTTGTGCAACTGCAGGAACTGGTGCTGTCTGCGAGACTTGGGCAAGTGAGGTTTGGAGTGAATCCTGCCATTGTGAAATTCCATGCAGAGCTTGAGCCACTTCTGTTGGGCCTCCTCAAGAGCTTGAAGGCGGCTAACGATCCCCTGTAAGAGGTCCTGACTTGTGAATGGGTCCATTGGGCCAGAGCTTTCTGTTAGTACCTGAGTATTCTGTGGACCTGAACGCTGGTCAGGGTCGGCTGGAGACCAGAAAGTAGCTGGGCGAATATAGGTTTTTCTCATAGGCAAGTCTGTAGTAGATTTAAAAGGAAAAGACGAACTGGCCACCGGAAGACTTCACCAGAGACACTGGGCAGGATCTTTTTTTTTTTTTATTAAATAGACATTTTATTAGGTTTTATAAATGTCAAATATACATAAACATAAACATAATGATTTTAGTAGTAGTTAAGAACAAAGTATACATAGAAATCGAATCCAAAATATTATAGCATTATGAAGATAGTTCACCTAATACATTATGATATGGGGGATACATTACATTCTGCCGGAAATGACTCATATAGGAGAGATCTTGTGTTATTCATATTTCGTAACATGATACATGAAACATACATTAGAGTAATATACTATAAATTATAAACAATATAATAGGAAGAGGAACTGGGTAATTCCATACTTGAAAAGGATCTAGGAGTCCAAATAGACAGCAAACTGGGATGTAGTGCCCATTGTAATGTAGCTACAAAAAAGGCCAACAAAATTCTGGCATGTATTAAGAGGGGAATGGAAACTAGGGACTCAAGGGTAATTATGCCACTGTATAAAGCATTGGTGAGACCTCACCTCGAGTACGGAGTACAGTTCTGGGCCCCACACTATAAAAAGGACATTATAGAATTAGAAAAAGTCCAAAGGCGAGCAACAAAGCTTATTAGGGGAATGGAGAATTTAAGCTACGGGGAGAGATTAAGCAATTTGGGACTATTTACATTAGAAAAGAGACGTTTAAGGGGGGACATGCTCAACATGTACAAGTATATCAAGGGCCAATATAAGGAACTGTCACACACCCTCTTTTCTACTAGAAAGGAATCTAGGACACGAGGGCATGAGTATAGATTAGAACAGGGGTTCCCAAACTTTCTTGAATCACGGCACCCTAGAGCATCAAAATATATTCGAGGCACCCCTAGGCCAAATGCTTCTTATCAAGAAATTCAGAAAAAGAAACATTAAATTAAGTGCATTGTGTTTATATGTCACAGTTATCTGGTGAGGGACAGGATTTTCTCCTGTTTGTCCACATATATTCTGATTGGCAGCCACAAGCACTGGTTTTGCCTGGTACATTGACCATAAATTAAATGAATTGATCCTGGTCCACCAACCCAAGGCACCCCTGCAAGTGTCCTGAGGCACCCCAGGGTGCCTAGGCACACCGTTTGGGAACCACTGGATTAGAAGAAAAAAGATTTCATTCAGCTAGTAGAAAGAATTTCTTTACGGTCAGAACAGTCAAACTCTGGAACTCTCTTCCCAGAGAGGTGGTAACGGCTGGCTCATTAAATGCGTTCAAGGCAAAGTTGGACAAACATTTACTGGAGAAAAACATCCATGGGTACAAATAAGAAATATAATCTGTCTGTAAAATACCAGAACCTACCAAATCAGCAATGGATATCTATACCAGGTTGAACTAGATGGACGCAAGACTTTTTTCAGCCTTACCTACTATGTAACTATGTAATAGCAGGGTGTTAAGCAATGAGATCTGAGGATTATTTTACAGCCATTGTAGACCAATTAGTAATGTCAAAAGAAATCAGAATCTTGTTTTCAAGTTCTGTGTTAAGGGTGGATATATACAGTATGGGTTCCATTTGGATTCAAATGTGTGAGAGCAGTTGGTGGGCGTGATAACCAAGAGTTTCGATCATAGTACAGGTGTTGCAACATCATATTATGAAGTTGAGACATAGAGGGTGACGTTTTACTGTCCATCGTAAACATCATTATAAACATGGGAAACAGAGGCTTTATGATGTGTACATAAACTAGCAGTAGGAGATGGTTGCAAATCTTAAGACGAAATTAGAGTTAATAAAATGGTATATCTTGCTCCAAAAACGTCGGATTTTGGGGCAGTCCCAGGAACAGTGGTAAAAATCAGCTCTCGATCTCCCGCACCGGAGGTACGACGAATCAACTGATGGATCAAAGTATGCAGGTGTAGACGGAGGCAGATACGCTCTGAGGATGCTTCTAACATGGACTTTCCTGCACATAAGCTGAACCTAGGGTATTATGTATAGTCGTATATTTATGTAGGACAGGATCTTGTAGAAAGAAGACAATGACCAACCTGTGGAAGGATATACTAGGAATGCCGGCCCAGTTATTGGATGAAGAAAATGACTTAACTCTGAAAGAATATGCTAGGAGGCCAAAACTCAGGAAGAAGACAAGGATGAAATGCTGGCAGCCGGAGAAGCACTGAGGCGGACAGCCGGGGATGCACAGGTGATCGCAGTAGGGTATGCACAGGAGTGGTGCAATGGTGCTGGCAGATGGGTATGCACCGAAGCCGGGAGCTGGAGGTGCACAGGTTCTGGCAGCTGGGTATGCACAGAAGCTTGGAGCTGAAGGTACACAGGTGCTGGCAGCTGGGTGTGCACAGAAGCCGGGAGCTGGAGGTGCACAGGTGCTGGCGGCTGGGTGTGCACAGAAGCCGGGAGCTGGAGGTGTACAGGTGCTGGCAGCTGGGTATGCACAGGAGCCGGAAGCTGGGGGGTACACAGGTGCTGGCAGATGGGTATGCACCGAAGCCAGAAGCTGGAAGTACAAAGGTGCTGGCAGCTGGGTATGCACAGAAGCCTGGAGGTGCACAGGTGCTGGCAGCTGGGTATGCACCGGAAGCTGGAGGTACACAAGTGCTGGCAGCTGGGTGTGAACCAAAGCCGGGAGCTGGAGGTGCACAGGTGCTGGCAGCTGGGTATGCACAGAAGCCTGGAGCTGGAGGTACAAAGGTGCTGGCAGCTGGGTGTGCACAGAAGCCGGGAGCTGGAGGTGCACAGGTGCTGGCAGCTGGGTATGCACAGAAGCCTGGAGCTGGAGGTACACAGGTGCTGGCAGCTGGGTGTGCACAGAAGCCAGGAGCTGGAGGTGCACAGGTGCTGGCAGCTGGGTATGCACAGAACCCGGGAGCTGGAGGTACACAGGTGCTGGCAGCTGGGTATGGACCGGAGCCGGAGGTACACAGGTGCTGGCAGCTGGGTATGCACCGGGAGCTGGAGGTACACAGGTGCTGGCAGCTGGGTGTGAACCAAAGCCAGGAGCTGGAGGTACACAGGTGCTGGCAGCTGGGTATGCACCGGAGCCGGGAGCTGGAGGTACACAGGTGCTGGCAGCTGGGTGTGAACCAAAGCCGGGAGCTGGAAGTACACAGGTGCTGGCAGCTGGGTGTGCACAGAAGCCGGGAGCTGGAGGTACACAGGTGCTGGCAGATGGGTATGCACCGGAACCGGGATCTGGAGGTACACAGGTGATGGCAGCTGGGTGTGAACCAAAGCCCGGAGCTGGAAGTACACAGGTGCTGGCAGCTGGGTGTGCACAGGTGCTGGCAGCTGAGTGTGCACAGAAGCCGGGAGCTGGAGGTGCACAGGTGCTGGCAGCTGGGTATGCACCGGAGCCGGGAGCTGGAGGTGCACAGGTGCTGGCAGCTGGGTATGCACCGGAGCCGGGAGCTGGAGGTGCACAGGTGCTGGCAGCTCGGTATGCACCGGAGCCAGGAGCTGGAGGTGCACAGATGCTGGCAGCTGGGTATGCACCGGAGCCGGGAGTTGGAGGTGCACAGGTGCTGGCAGCTGGGTGTGCACAGAAGCCGGGAGCTGGAGGTGCACAGGTGACATTCAAAGGAATGTCAAGCGAAGCACTGGCACCAGCTTGTTGCAAACTAGAGCCCTTTATTCCCCTGGGAGAGATCTCATAGGCTGCTGGCTTTGGAACTGTGATCCCATTGGTGGTCTCCGGAAAGATGGTGGCTCTCTGGGGAGAGTGTGATACCCTTTGCACAGCCCCTGCCCTGGTACATGCTGGCGACTAACCAGCAGGCGGCCGGAGACACTGCTGGACAGACCCGCCCATCACCCCTGCCCAAGCTGCGGCAGCGTGGCTGGGAACCCGGACTGACCGCTCCCCGCAGGCCAAGAACCACAAGGACGCAGAGACCCGGAGCAGGTCCCACCGCACCACCAGCACAGGTAAGCGATGTGGATGCGGTCGGCTGTGACTAAAGGCCCATTTCCCTTCTTAATCTAGACCTGAAAGCATATGCTAGAATCCATGTAAAGCATTCAGCACCTTCCTCTCCTCCCTGACTCATAATGACCCAGATGGGCTTTATCCCAGGACCGGTTTAAGGTTTGTGGGGGCCCTGGCCAACCCAATGTCCAGGAATGGAGGCAGGCTCCTCCTCCCCCCCCCCCCCACCACCGTCGCAGGCTCCTTCCACTCCACCCACCCCCCATCCTCCGACAGTACCTAGCATTGCGGGAACAGGGCAGCGTTCCTGCGGCAGATGGGAACTACTGCTCTATTACACGACAGTCTCTGTGATGTTCTCTGTACTGTATGGTGGTATTACTAGTAACACTTCCATATTTACTGAGACAGTGGAGTGTATATATCCTATTTATAAGTGAAGTTTACTCAAAATCATAGAATAATGTAATGTGGCCATCATTGGGTTTTGTGCTGTTATATGAGAGACTTAAGGAATGTCACACCAGCCAATCAGGACTCTTGTCCCAATCCAAGGACAGTTGGCAGATTTGGCACACTAGGGCCACAGAACTGAAGTGGTGATTTTATGGGATGGTATTCGGGATGGGGCACTAAGCAAGTTCCCATAGAAGTAAATGCCTCACGTGTAGTGTGACCGCGTCCATATGCAGGGCACCATGACCTACAGTATATACAGTATATATGACAAACCCAAAAGAGTAAGGGGGTCTACATTCCGACATGTAGAAACAGAGAAGGCTGGTCCTGTGTCAGAAAAAACATTGTAAGGTGTTCTGTGATCATGTTCTGCTGCTGCTCCACCTTCTCTCCGATGC
This sequence comes from Crinia signifera, assembly GCF_055691185.1. NCBI lineage: Eukaryota > Metazoa > Chordata > Amphibia > Anura > Myobatrachidae > Crinia > Crinia signifera. The sequence continues at coordinate 1,910,625 of NC_139221.1, read as the reverse complement.
CACGTGCTTATTCTCCACTCTCTCTCACACAGGATCCATGCCTCGCATTGCGGGGTGGCCCGCAGTACACTGGATTCCCACCGCACATGTTACCTTGTCACCCGACTCTAGGATCCATTCAAGAATTTGCCTGCTGACAGCACCCAGATCTCTCTCCGTGGCATTGTGCATCCAACCCCCCAAATTACTAAGGACACTGAAATTCTGTCTCTACATCTCTACTACCTGCAAAAGAAATGTTTCTAAATTAATTTATACATCTACTAACTCATACACTGAATTCCTAATAATAAACCAGGCGATATATACAATGGTAATACCAATTATAGCAAAGTAAGTATTCATGTAAATATGATCTATGACTGTCATGGGGGAGACAACTCAAACTATCTAGCAGTGCATCCTGTCCTGTGTGTCAGTGACATCACTACCTGGCAGTGCATCCTGTCCTGTGTGTCAGTGACATCACTACCTGGCAGTGCATCCTGTCCTGTGTGTCAGTGACATCACTACCTGGCAGTGCATCCTGTCCTGTGTGTCGGTGACATCACTACCTGGCAGTGCATCCTGTCCTGTGTGTCAGTGACATCACTACCTGGCAGTGCATCCTGTCCTGTGTGTCAGTGACATCACTACCTGGCAGTGCATCCTGTCCTGTGTGTCAGTGACATCACTACCTGGCAGTGCATCCTGTCCTGTGTGTCAGTGACATCACTACCTGGCAGTGCATCCTGTCCTGTGTGTCAGTGACATCACTACCTGGCAGTGCATCCTGTCCTGTGTGTCAGTGACATCACTACCTGGCAGTGCATCCTGTCCTGTGTGTCAGTGACATCACTACCTGGCAGTGCATCCTGTCCTGTGTGTCGGTGACATCACTACCTGGCAGTGCATCCTGTCCTGTGTGTCAGTGACATCACTACCTGGCAGTGCATCCAGTGTCAGTGACATCACAAGTAGATATTGGGGGTCAGCACTAACAGTGCATGTGCCGACCCTCCCTAAACCCCCCATGACATGGAGAAGGGAGATTACTGCCTCCCGGTGTGGTCCGGACCGTACCAGGTTTGTGCTATATGCCGACACCATACAGGGAGGCTTTATTCTCTCACCCCCTCGCCCCGGAAAGACCCCCCCCACACACACACACACACACACCCGGCTCTGGAATGCAGAGTTTGATGTCCAACATTCCAGGAGCCAATAGCTCAATTTACCTAATGAAGCCACCAGTACTTTCCATGCTCATCTTGGGGCCTATGTATCATTTAATATTTGTGGTACTCAGCTGGATGTACCACAGAGTGACCGTGGCAGATTTCTCCACCCAGAAGCAGTTGTAAGCAATAACAATCATTGATAAGTCCCTGTGCACCACAACATGGTGCTTACCAGATGCACATCCTAGTACACAACGCGTTCTAGGCTGAGGTGTCTCTAACTACACCACAATCCGCATAATAAGGCTTTGTCCAATGTTGTAGAAATTAATAAATGGTTCCTATAAAGGATTAAAATGATTGTTTAATAAGACTTACCCCCTAATCCTGTGTATGTGTGTGTATATATATATATATATATATATATAGGAGCAGGGGGTTAGCACTCCGATGAGCCCCAGCAGGGTAGTTGCTTGATATGAAAAAATACTAAAGATCCGGTGCCTTCCTAATCGTGGGAGACCAGCGGGGGGCCTCTCAGATACAGTAGTCAGGATGGGGGGCGGCGGCACTCAGATAGAAGAAACACACGGACAGGCGGTGTTTAAACCTTAACGTTTCAAAACCCAGCAGGTTTTTTTATCAAGGTGTAGCAGAGAACAACTTGTATATAAAAAGGTTCTTACCTATATAGGGACAGGCTCCCTCCGTGATCCACATCGGCGCCGGCTGGGGGAGGCGCCGGGTGATGACGTCATCTCGCCTCAGCGCGCTTGCCGGGGACACGTCAGGGGGCCGGTCAGTGTGAGCCGTGGTTGTCATAGAAATGTACAATGACTGTAAACAAAAGGAGTGGATCATAAATCGCGTGCATCACTCAACAATGAAAAACATAACAAACGTGCATGTACAGTAACGTATCATATCAGTGTAAAATAAGGGGTAACCAGTGCTAAAGAATTAATAAAGAAATTAAGTACAAAATATGGCTGCAATTTCACTGAGGACCACTAAACAGGTATATAAATGTGGTTCTCTATAACTTAAATATATTATTCGTGGTCAAACACCATACAGGGAGGCTTTATTCTCTCACCCCCTCGCCCCGGAAAGACCCCCCACACACACACACACACACACACCCGGCTCTGGAATGCAGAGTTTGATGTCCAACATTCCAGGAGCCAATAGCTCAATTTACCTAATGAAGCCACCAGTACTTTCCATGCTCATCTTGGGGCCTATGTATCATTTAATATTTGTGGTACTCAGCTGGATGTACCACAGAGTGACCGTGGCAGATTTCTCCACCCAGAAGCAGTTGTAAGCAATAACAATCATTGATAAGTCCCTGTGCACCACAACATGGTGCTTACCAGATGCACATCCTAGTACACAACGCGTTCTAGGCTGAGGTGTCTCTAACTACACCACAATCCGCATAATAAGGCTTTGTCCAATGTTGTAGAAATTAATAAATGGTTCCTATAAAGGATTAAAATGATTGTTTAATAAGACTTACCCCCTAATCCTGTGTATGTGTGTGTGTATATATATATATATATATATACATACATATATATATATATATATATACACTGTATATCTCAGTATATTGGTGCATGCATTCCACAAGGAACAAGAGTTTTGATCAAAGACCTGTAAGAAACTGTCCAATAATAAAGATTGTATACAAACATCTATCACTATGTGTGACATCGTTACTGAGAACGAGTGGTGTGTAAAATATATCCGTATCATATCTAACCATCCTATATGATACCATGCTGTGAGATGCCCGTTTCTCCTATATGATAACATGCTGTAAGAAGCCTGTTTCTGCTATAGGATACCATGCTGTGAGATGCCCGTTTCTCTAATATGATACCATGCTGTGAGATGCCCGTTTCTCCTATATGATACCATGCTGTGAGATGCCCGTACTCCTATATGATAACATGCTGTGAGAAGCCTGTTTCTCTAATATGATACCATGCTGTGAGATGCCCATTTCTCCTATATGATACCATGCTGTGAGATGCCCGTTTCTCTAATATGATACCATGCTGTGAGATGCCCATTTCTCCTATATGATACCATGCTGTGAGATGCCCGTTTCTCTAATATGATACCATGCTGTGAGATGCCCATTTCTCCTATATGATAACATGCTGTGAGAAGCCCGTTTCTCTAATATGATACCATGCTGTGAGATGCCCATTTCTCCTATATGATACCATGCTGTGAGATGCCCGTTTCTCCTATATGATAACATGCTGTAAGAAGCCTGTTTCTGCTATAGGATACCATGCTGTGAGATGCCCGTTTCTCTAATATGATACCATGCTGTGAGATGCCCGTTTCTCTAATATGATACCATGCTGTGAGATGCCCGTACTCCTATATGATAACATGCTGTGAGAAGCCTGTTTCTCTAATATGATACCATGCTGTGAGATGCCCATTTCTCCTATATGATACCATGCTGTGAGATGCCCGTTTCTCTAATATGATACCATGCTGTGAGATGCCCATTTCTCCTATATGATACCATGCTGTGAGATGCCCGTTTCTCTAATATGATACCATGCTGTGAGATGCCCATTTCTCCTATATGATAACATGCTGTGAGAAGCCCGTTTCTCTAATATGATACCATGCTGTGAGATGCCCATTTCTCCTATATGATACCATGCTGTGAGATGCCCGTTTCTCCTATATGATAACATGCTGTGAGAAGCCCGTTTCTCTAATATGATACCATGCTGTGAGAAGCCTGTTTCTCCTATATGATAACATGCTGTGAGATGCCCGTTTCTCCTATATGATACCATGCTGTGAGAAGCCTGTTTCTCTAATATGATACCATGCTGTGAGAAGCCTGTTTCTCTAATATGATACCATGAGGATAGAAAAGAGAAAGAGTGTCCTTTTGTGGGTGCACCGTGAAGAAAGGGTAAGTATGTAAAAAATAACTTTTATTATGGTTCCTTTAAAAGGCTGCGAAAAATTGTTAAAAAACACATAACATTCATGGGTGAGGTAACACACTTATTTAAAACCAAGGTGGCAGGCAGGTATGGCTGTATGTTTTTTTAATTTTTTATTAAGACATGTGGAGATTGGCCAGTGTGTAAGTGCCCCAGTTCGTGCAGTTAATAATAAAACATACAGCCATACCCGCCTGCCACCTTGGTTTTAAATAAGTGTGTTACCTCACCCATGAATGTTATGTGTTTTTTAACAATTTTTCGCAGCCTTTTAAAGGAACCATAATAAAAGTTATTTTTTACATACTTACCCTTTCTTCACGGTGCACCCACAAAAGGACACTCTTTCTCTTTTCTATCCTCATGCATTCAATTTAAGTGTCCAGAGGTAGCACACCCCTACCCATATTGGTACTATCCATCTATATCTTTTCAGGGGTCCTATCATATTTGGTCTTGTGCGTATGACCACAAACCTCCCTATTTTCCTCTAATATGATACCATTCTGTTGTCAGGACTCATGGATTTTGTGAGTCCATTTGCAGACCAGGAGCTAGGGGGCACACTGAGGGTTGGAAGGTAGCAGGTTTAATATAAGTCTTACGCATAGGCTAAGATGAATAATACCATTTATTGGAATATCACAGTCTCAGGTATTAATACTTGAAGCATAGAACAAGTTCAAGGAACAGCAGTACACACTGGGAGATAACTTGGAGCAACAAGTTCATGGAACACTGGGAGATCACTTGGAGCAACAAGTTCATGGAATGGGAGTACACACTGGGAGATAACTTGGAGCAACAAGTTCATGGAATAGGAGTACACACTGGGAGATCACTGGGGCAACAAGTTCATGGGGGTACACACTGAGAGATCACTGGAGCCACAAGTTCGTGGAACAGGGGTACACACTGGGAGATCACTTGGAGCAACAAGTTCATGGAATGGGAGTACACACTGGGAGATAACTTGGAGCAATAGGCCAGAGGATACACGGAGGTGGAAGCACAGGTGCCAGGATACGCTGGGACTCAATGGAACAGCAGAGCTGGAGACACACGGATGCGGCAGCGCCGGTGCAGGTACACACTGGGAGATCAGCGGGACAGCAGAGCTGGAGACACACGGATGCGGCAGCGCCGGTGCAGGTACTCACTGGGAGGTCAGCGGAACAGCAGAGCTGGAGACACACGGATGCGGCAGCGCCGGTGCAGGTACACACTGGGAGATCAGCGGGACAGCAGAGCTGGAGACACACGGATGCGGCAGCGCCGGTGCAGGTACACACTGGGAGATCAGCGGGACAGCAGAGCTGGAGACACACGGATGCGGCAGCGCCGGTGCAGGTATACACTGGGAGATCAGCGGGACAGCAGAGCTGGAGACACACGGATGCGGCAGCGCCGGTGCAGGTACACACTGGGAGGTCAGCGGAACAGCAGAGCTGGAGACACACGGATGCGGCAGCGCCGGTGCAGGTACACACTGGGAGATCAGCGGGACAGCAGAGCTGGAGATACACGGATGCGGCAGCGCCGGTGCAGGTACACACTGGGAGGTCAGCGAAACAGCAGAGCTGGAGACACACGGATGCAACAGCGCCGGTGCAGGTACACACTGGGAGATCAAGGGGACTGCAGAGCTGGAGACACACGGATGCGGCAGCGCCGGTGCAGGTACACACTGGGAGGTCAGCGGAACATCAGAGATGGAGACACACGGATGCGGCAGCGCCGGTGCAGGTACACACTGGGAGATCAGCGGGACAGCAGAGATGGAGACACACGGATGCGGCAGCGCCGTTGCAGGTACACACTGGGAGGTCAGCGGAACAGCAGAGATGGAGACGCACGGATGCGGCAGCGTTGGTGCAGGTACACACTGGGAGATCAGCGGAACAGCAGAGCTGGAAACACACGGATGCAGCAGCGCCGGTGCAGGTACACACTGGGAGATCAGCGGAGCAGCAGAGCTGGAGACACACGGATGCGGCAGCCTCGGTGCAGGTACACACTGGGAGATCAGCGAAACAGCAGAGCTGGAGACACACGGATGCGGCAGCGCCGGTGCAGGTACACACTGGGAGGTCAGCGGAACAGCAGAGCTGGAGACACACGGATGCGGCAGCGCCGGTGCAGGTACACAGTGGGAGATCAGCGGGACAGCAGAGCTGGAGACACACGGATGCGGCAGCGACGGTGCAGGTACACACTGGGAGGTCAGCGGAACAGCAGAGATGGAGACACACGGATGCGGCAGCGACGGTGCAGGTACACAATGGGAGGTCAGCGGGACAGCAGAGCTGGAGATACACGGATGCGGCAGCGTCGGTGCAGGTACACACTCGGAGGTCAGCGGAACAGCAGACATAGAGACACACGGATGCGGCAGCGCCGGTGCAGGTACACACTGGGAGGTCAGCGGAACAGCAGAGCTAGAGACACACGGATGCGGCAGCGCCGGTGCAGGTACACACTGGGAGATCAGCGGAACAGCAGAGCTGGAGACACACGGATGCGGCAGCGCCGGTGCAGGTACACACTGGGAGATCAGCGGAACAGCAGAGCTGGAGACACACGGATGCGGCAGCGACGGTGCAGGTACACACTGGGAGGTCAGAGGAACAGCAGAGCTGGAGACACACGGATGCGGCAGCGCCGGTGCAGGTACACACTGGGAGATCAACGGGACTGCAGAGCTGGAGACACACGGATGCGGCAGCGCCGGTGCAGGTACACACTGGGAGGTCAGCGGAACATCAGAGATGGAGACACACGGATGCGGCAGCGCCGGTGCAGGTACACACTGGGAGGTCAGCGGAACATCAGAGATGGAGACACACGGATGCGGCAGTGCCGGTGCAGGTACACACTGGGAGATCAGCGGGACAGCAGAGATGGAGACACACGGATGCGGCAGCGCCGGTGCAGGTACACACTGGGAGATCAGCGGAGCAGCAGAGCTGGAGACACACGGACACGGCCTTGGTGCAGGTACTCAAATGGGAGACGGATTGAGCACAGTCTTGGAAGCACACAGGTGCGGAGACTCCGGTGCAGGTACTCACAGGGAAGACTTGGAAGCAGGGAGCTCAGAAGCACACAGGTGCAGAGACGCTGGTGCCGGTACACACTAGGAGATTGAGCACAGTCTTGAAAGCACGCAGGTGCGGATACCATGCAGTAAGAAGCCTGTTTCTCCAATATGATACCATGCTGTGAGAAGCCCATTTCTCCATTATGATACCATGCTGTAAGAAGCCTGTTTCTCCAATATGATACCATGCTGTGAGAAGCCTGTTTCTCCTACAGGATACCATGCTGTGAGAAGCCTGTTTCTGCTATAGGATACCATGCTGTGAGAAGCCTGTTTCTCCTACAGGATACCATGCTGTGAGAAGCCTGTTTCTTCTACAGGATACCATGCTGTGAGAAGCCTGTTTCTGCTATAGGATACCATGCTGTGAGAAGCACGTTTCTCCAATATGATACCATGCTGTGAGAAGCCTGTTTCTCCTATAGGATACCATGCTGTTAGAAGCCCATTTCTCGTATATGATACCATGCTGTGAGAAGCCCATTTCTCCTATATGATACCATGCTGTGAGAAGCCTTTTTCTCCAATATGATACCATGCTGTGAGAAGCCAGTTTCTCCTATATGATACCATGCTGTAAGAAGCCCGTTTCTCCTACAGGATACCATGCTGTGAGAAGCCAGTTTCTCCTATATGATACCATGGTGTAAAAAGCCTGTTTCTCCTACAGGATACTATGCTGTGAGATGCCCATTTCTCCTATATGATACCATGCTGTGAGAAGCCAGTTTCTCCAATATAATACCATGCTGTGAGAAGCCAGTTTCTTCAATATAATACCATGCTGCCAGGAGCCCGTTTCTCCTACAGGATACCATGCTGTGAGTAACCTGTTTCTCCAATATGATACCATTCTGTGAGAAACCCGTTTTTACAATATGATACCATGCTGTGAGAAGCCTGTTTCTCCTACAGGATACCATGCTGTGAGGAGTCAGTTTCTCCTAAAGGATACCATGCTGTGAGAAGCCCATTTCTCCTATACTATACCATGCTGTGAGAAGCCCGTTTCTCCAATATGATACCATGCTGTGAGAAGCCTGTTTCTCCTACAGGATACCATGCTGTGAGAAGCCTGTTTCTCCTATAGGATACCATGCTGTGAGAAGCCCATTTCTCCAATATGATACCATGCTGTGAGAAGCCTGTTTCTCCTATAGGATACCATGCTGTGAGAAGCCCATTTCTCCAATATGATACCATGCTGTGAGAAGCCCGTTTCTCCTATATGATACCATGCTTTGAGAAGCCTGTTTCTCCAATATGATACCATGCTGTGAGAAGCCTGTTTCTCCTACAGGATACCATGCTGTGAGAAGCCTGTTTCTCCAATATGATACCATGCTGTGAGAAGCCTGTTTCTCCTACAGGATACCATGCTGTGAGGAGCCAGTTTCTCCTAAAGGATACCATGCTGCGATACACCCATTTCTCCTATACTATACCATGTTCTGAGTAGCCCGTTTCTCCAATATGATACCATGCTGTGAGAAGCCTGTTTCTCCTACAGGATACCATGCTGTGAGAAGCCCTTTTCTCCTATATGATACTATGCTGCGAGAAGCCCGTTTCTCCTATATGATACCATGCTGTGAGAAGCCTGTTTCTCCTACATGATACCATGCCGTGAGAAGCCTGTTTCTCCAATATGATACCATGCTGTGAGAAGCCTGTTTCTCCTATATGATAACATGCTGTGAGAAGCCCATTTCTCCAATATGATACCATGCTGTAAGAAGCCTGTTTCTCCAATATGATACCATGCTGTGAGAAGCCTGTTTCTCCTACAGGATACCATGCTGTGAGAAGCCTGTTTCTCCTATAGGATACCATGCTGTGAGAAGCCCATTTCTCCAATATGATACCATGCTGTGAGAAGCCTGTTTCTCCTATAGGATACCATGCTGTGAGAAGCCCATTTCTCCAATATGATACCATGCTGTGAGAAGCCCGTTTCTCCTATATGATACCATGCTTTGAGAAGCCTGTTTCTCCAATATGATACCATGCTGTGAGAAGCCTGTTTCTCCTACAGGATACCATGCTGTGAGAAGCCCGTTTATCCTATTAGATACCATGCTGTGAGAAGCCTGTTTCTCCAATATGATACCATGCTTTGACAAGCCTGTTTCTCCTATATGATACCATGCTGTGAGAAGCCTGTTTCTCCTATATGATAACATGCTGTGAGAAGCCCATTTCTCCAATATGATACCATGCTGTAAGAAGCCTGTTTCTCCAATATGATACCATGCTGTGAGAAGCCTGTTTCTCCTACAGGATACCATGCTGTGAGAAGCCTGTTTCTCCTATAGGATACTATGCTGTGAGAAGCCTGTTACTCCAATATGATACCATGCTGTGAGAAGCCTGTTTCTCCTACAGGATACCATGCTGTGAGAAGCCTGTTTCTCCAATATGATACCATGCTGTGAGAAGCCTGTTTCTCCTACAGGATACCATGCTGTGAGGAGCTAGTTTTTCCTAAAGGATACCATGCTGCGATACACCCATTTCTCCTATACTATACCATGTTGTGAGAAGCCCGTTTCTCCAATATGATACCATGCTGTGAGAAGCCTGTTTCTCCTATATGATACCAAGCTGTAAGAAGCCTGTTTCTCCTAAAGGATACCATGCTGAGAGAAGCCTGTTTCTCCTACAGGATACCATGCTGTGAGAAGCCCTTTTCTCCTATATGATACTATGCTGCGAGAAGCCCGTTTCTCCTATATGATACCATGCTGTGAGAAGCCCGTTTCTCCAATATGATACCATGCTGTGAGAAGCCTGTTTCTCCTATATGATACCATGCAGTGAGAAGCCTGTTTCTCCTGCATGATACCATGCCGTGAGAAGCCTGTTTCTCCAATATGATACCATGCTGTGAGAAGACTGTTTCTCCTATATGATACCATGCTGTGAGAAGCCCATTTCTCCAATATGATACCATGCTGTAAGAAGCCTGTTTCTCCAATATGATACCATGCTGTGAGAATCCTGTTTCTCCTACAGGATACCATGCTGTGAGAAGCCTGTTTCTCCTATAGGATACCATGCTGTGAGAAGCCCATTTCTCCAATATGATACCATGCTGTGAGAAGCCTGTTTCTCCTATAGGATACCATGCTGTGAGAAGCCCATTTCTCCAATATGATACCATGCTGTGAGAAGCCCGTTTCTCCTATATGATACCATGCTTTGAGAAGCCTGTTTCTCCAATATGATACCATGCTGTGAGAAGCCTGTTTCTCCTACAGGATACCATGCTGTGAGAAGCCTGTTTCTCCAATATGATACCATGCTGTGAGAAGCCTGTTTCTCCTACAGGATACCATGCTGTGAGGAGCCAGTTTCTCCTAAAGGATACCATGCTGCGATACACCCATTTCTCCTATACTATACCATGTTCTGAGTAGCCCGTTTCTCCAATATGATACCATGCTGTGAGAAGCCTGTTTCTCCTATATGATACCAAGCTGTAAGAAGCCTGTTTCTCCTACAGGATACCATGCTGAGAGAAGCCTGTTTCTCCTACAGGATACCATGCTGTGAGAAGCCCTTTTCTCCTATATGATACTATGCTGCGAGAAGCCCGTTTCTCCTATATGATACCATGCTGTGAGAAGCCTGTTTCTCCTACATGATACCATGCCGTGAGAAGCCTGTTTCTCCAATATGATACCATGCTGTGAGAAGCCTGTTTCTCCTATATGATAACATGCTGTGAGAAGCCCATTTCTCCAATATGATACCATGCTGTAAGAAGCCTGTTTCTCCAATATGATACCATGCTGTGAGAAGCCTGTTTCTCCTACAGGATACCATGCTGTGAGAAGCCTGTTTCTCCTATAGGATACCATGCTGTGAGAAGCCAATTTCTCCAATATGATACCATGCTGTGAGAAGCCTGTTTCTCCTATAGGATACCATGCTGTGAGAAGCCCATTTCTCCAATATGATACCATGCTGTGAGAAGCCCATTTCTCCTATATGATACCATGCTTTGAGAAGCCTGTTTCTCCAATATGATACCATGCTGTGAGAAGCCTGTTTCTCCTACAGGATACCATGCTGTGAGAAGCCCGTTTATCCTATTAGATACCATGCTGTGAGAAGCCTGTTTCTCCTACATGATACCATGCTGTGAGAATCCTGTTTCTCCAATATGATACCATGCTGTGACAAGCCTGTTTCTCCTATATGATACCATGCTGTGAGAAGCCTGTTTCTCCTATATGATAACATGCTGTGAAAAGCCCATTTCTCCAATATGATACCATGCTGTGAGAAGCCTGTTTCACCTATATGATACCATGCTGCGTGAAGCCCGTTTCTCCTATATGGTTCCATGCTGTGAGAAGCCTGTTTCTCCTATAGGATATCATGCTGCGAGAAGCCCGTTTAACCTCTATGATACCATGCTGTGAGAAGCCTGTTTCTCCTATATGATACCATGCTGCGTGAAGCCCGTTTCTCCTATAAGGTACCATGCTGTGAGGAGCTAGTTTTTCTTAAAGGATACCATGCTGCGATACACCCATTTCTCCTATACTATACCATGTTGTGAGAAGCCCGTTTCTCCAATATGATACCATGCTGTGAGAAGCCTGTTTCTCCTATATGATACCAAGCTGTAAGAAGCCTGTTTCTCCTACAGGATACCATGCTGAGAGAAGCCTGTTTCTCCTACAGGATACCATGCTGTGAGAAGCCCTTTTCTCCTATATGATACTATGCTGCGAGAAGCCCGTTTCTGCTATATGATACCATGCTGTGAGAAGCCCGTTTCTCCAATATGATACCATGCTGTGAGAAGCCTGTTTCTCCTATATGATACCATGCAGTGAGAAGCCTGTTTCTCCTACATGATACCATGCCATGAGAAGCCTGTTTCTCCAATATGATACCATGCTGTGAGAAGACTGTTTCTCCTATATGATAACATGCTGTGAGAAGCCCATTTCTCCAATATGATACCTTGCTGTAAGAAGCCTGTTTCTCCAATATGATACCATGCTGTGAGAAGCCTGTTTTTCCTACAGGATACCATGCTGTGAGAAGCCTGTTTCTCCTATAGGATACCATGCTGTGAGAAGCCCATTTCTCCAATATGATACCATGCTGTGAGAAGCCTGTTTCTCCTATATGATACCATGCTTTGAGAAGCCTGTTTCTCCAATATGATACCATGCTGTGAGAAGCCTGTTTCTCCTACAGGATACCATGCTGTGAGAAGCCTGTTTCTCCAATATGATACCATGCTGTGAGAAGCCTGTTTCTCCTACAGGATACCATGCTGTGAGGAGCCAGTTTCTCCTAAAGGATACCATGCTGCGATACACCCATTTCTCCTATACTATACCATGTTCTGAGTAGCCCGTTTCTCCAATATGATACCATGCTGTGAGAAGCCTGTTTCTCCTATATGATACCAAGCTGTAAGAAGCCTGTTTCTCCTACAGGATACCATGCTGAGAGAAGCCTGTTTCTCCTACAGGATACCGTGCTGTGAGAAGCCCTTTTCTCCTATATGATACTATGCTGCGAGAAGCCCGTTTCTCCTATATGATACCATGCTGTGAGAAGCCTGTTTCTCCTACATGATACCCTGCCGTGAGAAGCCTGTTTCTCCAATATGATACCATGCTGTGAGAAGCCTGTTTCTCCTATATGATAACATGCTGTGAGAAGCCCATTTCTCCAATATGATACCATGCTGTAAGAAGCCTGTTTCTCCAATATGATACCATGCTGTGAGAAGCCTGTTTCTCCTACAGGATACCATGCTGTGAGAAGCCTGTTTCTCCTATAGGATACCATGCTGTGAGAAGCCCATTTCTCCAATATGATACCATGCTGTGAGAAGCCTGTTTCTCCTATAGGATACCATGCTGTGAGAAGCCCATTTCTCCAATATGATACCATGCTGTGAGAAGCCCGTTTCTCCTATATGACACCATGCTTTGAGAAGCCTGTTTCTCCAATATGATACCATGCTGTGAGAAGCCTGTTTCTCCTACAGGATACCATGCTGTGAGAAGCCTGTTTATCCTATTAGATACCATGCTGTGAGAAGCCTGTTTCTCCTACATGATACCATGCTGTGAGAATCCTGTTTCTCCAATATGATACCATGCTGTGACAAGCCTGTTTCTCCTATATGATACCATGCTGTGAGAAGCCTGTTTCTCCTATATGATAACATGCTGTGACAAGCCCATTTCTCCAATATGATACCATGCTGTGAGAAGCCTGTTTCACCTATATGATACCATGCTGCGTGAAGCCCGTTTCTCCTATATGGTTCCATGCTGTGAGAAGCCTGTTTCTCCTATATGATACCATGCTGCGAGAAGCCCGTTTAACCTCTATGATACCATGCTGTGAGAAGCCTGTTTCTCCTATATGATACCATGCTGCGTGAAGCCCGTTTCTTCTATATGGTACCATGCTGTGAGAAGCCTATTTCTCCTATAGGATACAATGCTGCGAGAAGCCCATTTCTCCTATATGATACCATGCTCTGAGAAGTCTGTTTCTTCTATATGATACCATGCTGTGAGAAGTCTGTTTCTCCAATATGATACCATGCTGTGAGAAGCCTGTTTCTCCTATATGATACCATGCAGTGAGAAGCCTGTTTCTCCTACATGATACCATGCCGTGAGAAGCCTGTTTCTCCAATATGATACCATGCTGTGAGAAGACTGTTTCTCCTATATGATAACATGCTGTGAGAAGCCCATTTCTCCAATATGATACCATGCTGTAAGAAGCCTGTTTCTCCAATATGATACCATGCTGTGAGAAGCCTGTTTCTCCTACAGGATACCATGCTGTGAGAAGCCTGTTTCTCCTATAGGATACCATGCTGTGAGAAGCCCATTTCTCCAATATGATACCATGCTGTGAGAAGCCTGTTTCTCCTATAGGATACCATGCTGTGAGAAGCCCATTTCTCCAATATGATACCATGCTGTGAGAAGCCCGTTTCTCCTATATGATACCATGCTTTGAGAAGCCTGTTTCTCCAATATGATACCATGCTGTGAGAAGCCTGTTTCTCCTACAGGATACCATGCTGTGAGAAGCCTGTTTCTCCAATATGATACCATGCTGTGAGAAGCCTGTTTCTCCTACAGGATACCATGCTGTGAGGAGCCAGTTTCTCCTAAAGGATACCATGCTGCGATACACCCATTTCTCCTATACTATACCATGTTCTGAGTAGCCCGTTTCTCCAATATGATACCATGCTGTGAGAAGCCTGTTTCTCCTATATGATACCAAGCTGTAAGAAGCCTGTTTCTCCTACAGGATACCATGCTGAGAGAAGCCTGTTTCTCCTACAGGATACCATGCTGTGAGAAGCCCTTTTCTCCTATATGATACTATGCTGCGAGAAGCCCGTTTCTCCTATATGATACCATGCTGTGAGAAGCCTGTTTCTCCTACATGATACCATGCCGTGAGAAGCCTGTTTCTCCAATATGATACCATGCTGTGAGAAGCCTGTTTCTCCTATATGATAACATGCTGTGAGAAGCCCATTTCTCCAATATGATACCATGCTGTAAGAAGCCTGTTTCTCCAATATGATACCATGCTGTGAGAAGCCTGTTTCTCCTACAGGATACCATGCTGTGAGAAGCCTGTTTCTCCTATAGGATACCATGCTGTGAGAAGCCCATTTCTCCAATATGATACCATGCTGTGAGAAGCCTGTTTCTCCTATAGGATACCATGCTGTGAGAAGCCTATTTCTCCAATATGATACCATGCTATGAGAAGCCCGTTTCTCCTATATGATACCATGCTTTGAGAAGCCTGTTTCTCCAATATGATACCATGCTGTGAGAAGCCTGTTTCTCCTACAGGATACCATGCTGTGAGAAGCCCGTTTATCCTATTAGATACCATGCTGTGAGAAGCCTGTTTCTCCTACATGATACCATGCTGTGAGAATCCTGTTTCTCCAATATGATACCATGCTGTGACAAGCCTGTTTCTCCTATATGATACCATGCTGTGAGAAGCCTGTTTCTCCTATATGATAACATGCTGTGACAAGCCCATTTCTCCAATATGATACCATGCTGTGAGAAGCCTGTTTCACCTATATGATACCATGCTGCGTGAAGCCCGTTTCTCCTATATGGTTCCATGCTGTGAGAAGCCTGTTTCTCCTATATGATACCATGCTGCGAGAAGCCCGTTTAACCTCTATGATACCATGCTGTGAGAAGCCTGTTTCTCCTATATGATACCATGCTGCGTGAAGCCCGTTTCTCCTATATGGTACCATGCTGTGAGAAGCCTGTTTCTCCTATATGATACCAAGCTGTAAGAAGCCTGTTTCTCCTACAGGATACCATGCTGAGAGAAGCCTGTTTCTCCTACAGGATACCATGCTGTGAGAAGCCCTTTTCTCCTATATGATACTATGCTGCGAGAAGCCCGTTTCTCCTATATGATACCATGCTGTGAGAAGCCTGTTTCTCCTACATGATACCATGCCGTGAGAAGCCTGTTTCTCCAATATGATACCATGCTGTGAGAAGCCTGTTTCTCCTATATGATAACATGCTGTGAGAAGCCCATTTCTCCAATATGATACCATGCTGTAAGAAGCCTGTTTCTCCAATATGATACCATGCTGTGAGAAGCCTGTTTCTCCTACAGGATACCATGCTGTGAGAAGCCTGTTTCTCCTATAGGATACCATGCTGTGAGAAGCCCATTTCTCCAATATGATACCATGCTGTGAGAAGCCTGTTTCTCCTATAGGATACCATGCTGTGAGAAGCCTATTTCTCCAATATGATACCATGCTATGAGAAGCCCGTTTCTCCTATATGATACCATGCTGTGAGAAGTCTGTTTCTTCTATATGATACCATGCTGTGAGAAGTCTGTTTCTCCTATATGATACCATGCTGCGTGAAGCCTGTTTCTACTATATGATACCATGCTGCGAGAAGCCTATTTCACCTATATGATACCATGCTGTGAACAGCCCATTTCTCCTATATGATACCATGCTGTGAGAAGCCTTTTTCACCTATATGATACCATGCTGTGAGAAGCCTGTTTCACCTATATGATACCTTGCTGTGAGAAGCCCATTTCTCCTATATGATACCATGCTGCGAGAAGCCCTTTTCATCCATATGATACCATGCTGTGAGAAGCCTGTTTCTCCTATATTATACCATGCTGTGAACAGCCCGTTTATCCTATATGATACCATGCTGTGAGAAGCCTGTTTCACCTATATGATACGATACTGTGAGAAGCCTTTTTCACCAATATGATACCATGCTGTGAGAAGCCTTTTTCACCAATATGATACCATGCTGTGAACAGCCCGTTTCTCCTATATGATACCATGCTGTGAACAGCCCATTTCTTCTATAGGATACCATGCTGCGAGAAGCCCATTTCTCCTATACTATAACATGCTGTGAGAAGCCTGTTTCTCCTATATGATACCATGCTGTGAACACACTGTTTCTCCTATATGATACCATGCTGTGAGAAACCTGTTTCCCAATATGATACCATGCTGTGAGAAGCCTGTTTCACCTATATGATACCATGCTGTGAGAAGCCTGTTTCTCCTATAAGACACCATGCTGCGTGAAGCCTGTTTCTCCAATGATATTATGCTGTGAGAAGCCTGTTTCACCTATATGATACCATGCTGTGAGAAGCCCGTTTCCCCTATACTATACCATGCTGTGAACAGTCAGTTTCTACTATATGATACCATGCTGCGAGAAACCTGTTTCACCCATATGATACCATGCTGTGAGAAGCCTGTTTCTCCAATATGATACCATGCTGTGAGAAGCCTGTTTCACCTATATGATACCATGCTGTGAGAAGCCTGTTTATCCTATAAGATACCATGCTGCGTGAAGCCTGTTTCTCCTATGATACCATGCTGTGAGAAGCCTGTTTCACCTATATGATACCATGCTGTGAGAAGCCCTTTTCTCCTATACTATACCTTGCTGTGAACAGTCAGTTTCTCCTATATGATACCATGCTGCGAGAAGCCTGTTTCACCTATATGATACCATGCTGTGAGAAGCCTGTTTCTCCTATAAGATACCATGCTGCGTGAAGCCTGTTTCTCCTATGATACCATGCTGTGAGAAGCCCGTTTAACCTATATGATACCATGCTGTGAGAAGCCCGTTTATCCTATTAGATACCATGCTGTGAGAAGCCTGTTTCTCCTACATGATACCATGCTGTGAGAATCCTGTTTCTCCAATATGATACCATGCTGTGACAAGCCTGTTTCTCCTATATGATACAATGCTGTGAGAAGCCTGTTTCTCCTATATGATAACATGCTGTGACAAGCCCATTTCTCCAATATGATACCATGCTGTGAGAAGCCTGTTTCACCTATATGATACCATGCTGCGTGAAGCCCGTTTCTCCTATATGGTTCCATGCTGTGAGAAGCCTGTTTCTCCTATATGATACCATGCTGCGAGAAGCCCGTTTAACCTCTATGATACCATGCTGTGAGAAGCCTGTTTCTCCTATATGATACCATGCTGCGTGAAGCCCGTTTCTTCTATATGGTACCATGCTGTGAGAAGCCTATTTCTCCTATAGGATACAATGCTGCGAGAAGCCCATTTCTCCTATATGATACCATGCTGTGAGAAGTCTGTTTCTTCTATATGATACCATGCTGTGAGAAGTCTGTTTCTCCAATATGATACCATGCTGTGAGAAGCCTGTTTCTCCTATATGATACCATGCAGTGAGAAGCCTGTTTCTCCTACATGATACCATGCCGTGAGAAGCCTGTTTCTCCAATATGATACCATGCTGTGAGAAGACTGTTTCTCCTATATGATAACATGCTGTGAGAAGCCCATTTCTCCAATATGATACCATGCTGTAAGAAGCCTGTTTCTCCAATATGATACCATGCTGTGAGAAGCCTGTTTCTCCTACAGGATACCATGCTGTGAGAAGCCTGTTTCTCCTATAGGATACCATGCTGTGAGAAGCCCATTTCTCCAATATGATACCATGCTGTGAGAAGCCTGTTTCTCCTATAGGATACCATGCTGTGAGAAGCCCATTTCTCCAATATGATACCATGCTGTGAGAAGCCCGTTTCTCCTATATGATACCATGCTTTGAGAAGCCTGTTTCTCCAATATGATACCATGCTGTGAGAAGCCTGTTTCTCCTACAGGATACCATGCTGTGAGAAGCCTGTTTCTCCAATATGATACCATGCTGTGAGAAGCCTGTTTCTCCTACAGGATACCATGCTGTGAGGAGCCAGTTTCTCCTAAAGGATACCATGCTGCGATACACCCATTTCTCCTATACTATACCATGTTCTGAGTAGCCCGTTTCTCCAATATGATACCATGCTGTGAAAAGCCTGTTTCTCCTATATGATACCAAGCTGTAAGAAGCCTGTTTCTCCTACAGGATACCATGCTGAGAGAAGCCTGTTTCTCCTACAGGATACCATGCTGTGAGAAGCCCTTTTCTCCTATATGATACTATGCTGCGAGAAGCCCGTTTCTCCTATATGATACCATGCTGTGAGAAGCCTGTTTCTCCTACATGATACCATGCCGTGAGAAGCCTGTTTCTCCAATATGATACCATGCTGTGAGAAGCCTGTTTCTCCTATATGATAACATGCTGTGAGAAGCCCGTTTCTCCAATATGATACCATGCTGTAAGAAGCCTGTTTCTCCAATATGATACCATGCTGTGAGAAGCCTGTTTCTCCTACAGGATACCATGCTGTGAGAAGCCTGTTTCTCCTATAGGATACCATGCTGTGAGAAGCCCATTTCTCCAATATGATACCATGCTGTGAGAAGCCTGTTTCTCCTATAGGATACCATGCTGTGAGAAGCCCATTTCTCCAATATGATACCATGCTGTGAGAAGCCCGTTTCTCCTATATGATACCATGCTTTGAGAAGCCTGTTTCTCCAATATGATACCATGCTGTGAGAAGCCTGTTTCTCCTACAGGATACCATGCTGTGAGAAGCCCGTTTATCCTATTAGATACCATGCTGTGAGAAGCCTGTTTCTCCTACATGATACCATGCTGTGAGAATCCTGTTTCTCCAATATGATACCATGCTGTGACAAGCCTGTTTCTCCTATATGATACCATGCTGTGAGAAGCCTGTTTCTACTATATGATAACATGCTGTGACAAGCCCATTTCTCCAATATGATACCATGCTGTGAGAAGCCTGTTTCACCTATATGATACCATGCTGCGTGAAGCCCGTTTCTCCTATATGGTTCCATGCTGTGAGAAGCCTGTTTCTCCTATATGATACCATGCTGCGAGAAGCCCGTTTAACCTCTATGATACCATGCTGTGAGAAGCCTGTTTCTCCTATATGATACCATGCTGCGTGAAGCCCGTTTCTCCTATGTGGTACCATGCTGTGAGAAGCCTATTTCTCCTATAGGATACAATGCTGCGAGAAGCCCATTTCTCCTATATGATACCATGCTGTGAGAAGTCTGTTTCTTCTATATGATACCATGCTGTGTGAAGCCTGTTTCTACTATATGATACCATGCTGCGAGAAGCCTATTTCACCTATATGATACCATGCTGTGAACAGCCCATTTCTCCTATATGATACCATGCAGTGAGAAGCCTTTTTCACCTATATGATACCATGCTGTGAGAAGCCTGTTTCACCTATATGATACCTTTCTGTGAGAAGCCCATTTCTCCTATATGATACCATGCTGCGAGAAGCCTGTTTCATCCATATGATACCATGCTGTGAGAAGCCTGTTTCTCCTATATGATACCATGCTGTGAACAGCCCGTTTATCCTATATGATACCATGCTGTGAGAAGCCTGTTTCACCTATATGATACGATACTGTGAGAAGCCTTTTTCACCAATATGATACCATGCTGTGAGAAGCCTTTTTCACCAATATGATACCATGCTGTGAACAGCCCGTTTCTCCTATATGATACCATGCTGTGAACAGCCCATTTCTTCTATAGGATACCATGCTGCGTGAAGCCTGTTTCTCCAATGATATTATGCTGTGAGAAGCCTGTTTCACCTATATGATACCATGCTGTGAGAAGCTTGTTTCCCCTATACTATACCATGCTGTGAACAGTCAGTTTCTACTATATGATACCATGCTGCGAGAAACCTGTTTCACCCATATGATACCATGCTGTGAGAAGCCTGTTTCTCCAATATGATACCATGCTGTGAGAAGCCTGTTTCACCTATATGATACCATGCTGTGAGAAGCCTGTTTATCCTATAAGATACCATGCTGCGTGAAGCCTGTTTCTCCTATGATACCATGCTGTGAGAAGCCTGTTTCACCTATATGATACCATGCTGTGAGAAGCCAGTTTCTCCTATACTATACCACGCTGTGAACAGTCAGTTTCTCCTATATGATACCATGCTGCGAGAAGCCTGTTTCACCTATATAATACCATGCTGTGAGAAGCCTGTTTCTCCTATACTATACCACGCTGTGAACAGCCAGTTTCTCCTATATGATACCATGCTGTGAGAAGCCCATTTCTCCTATATGATACCATGCTGTGAGAAGCCCGTTTCTCCTATACTATACCACGCTGTGAACAGCCAGTTTCTCCTATATGATACCATGCTGTGAGAAGCCCATTTCTCCTATATGATACCATGCTGTGAGAAGCCCATTTCTCCTATACTATACCACGCTGTAAACAGCTAGTTTCTCCTATATGATACCATGCTGCGAGAAGCCTGTTTCACCTATATGATACCATGCTGTGAGAAGCCTGTTTCTCCTATAAGATACCATGCTGCGTGAAGCCTGTTTCTCCTATGATACCATGCTGTGAGAAGCCTGTTTCACCTATATGATACCATGCTGTGAGAAGCCCGTTTCTCCTATACTATACCACGCTGTGAACAGTCAGTTTCTCCTATATGATACCATGCTGCGAGAAGCCTGTTTCACCTATATAATACCATGCTGTGAGAAGCCCGTTTCTCCTATACTATACCACGCTGTGAACAGCCAGTTTCTCCTATATGATACCATGCTGTGAGAAGCCCATTTCTCCTATATGATACCATGCTGTGAGAAGCCCGTTTCTCCTATACTATACCACGCTGTAAACAGCCAGTTTCTCCTATATGATACCATGCTGCGAGAAGCCTGTTTCACCTATATAATACCATGCTGTGAGAAGCCCGTTTCTCCTATACTATACCACGCTGTGAACAGCCAGTTTCTCCTATATGATACCATGCTGTGAGAAGCCCGTTTCTCCTATACTATACCACGGTGTAAACAGCCAGTTTCTCCTATATGATACCATGCTGCAAGAAGCCTGTTTCACCGACAGTATAGTGAACGCTGGATCTCTATCACCTACAATATAGTGATCAGTACTATACCCCAAATCTCTATCACCTACAGCATAGCGGTTAGCGCTATACCCCGGATCTCCATCAACTATAGTATAGCGATCAGCGATATACAACGGATTCCCATCACCTACAGTATAGTGATCAGCGCTATACCCCAGATCTCCATCACCTACAGTATAAAGAACATCACTACACACCGGATCCACATCACCTACAGTTTAGTGATCAGCCCTATACCCCGGATCCCCATCACCTACAGTATAGTGATCAGCCCTATACCCCGGATACCCATCACCTACAGTATAGTGATCAGCACTATACACTGGATTCCCATTACCTACAGTATAGTGATCAGCGCTATACTCCGGATCCCCATCCCCTACAGCAGTGGTTCCCAAACTGTGCGCCTAGCCTCCCTGGGGTGCCTCGGAGCACTTGCAGGGGTGCCTCAGGTTGGTGGTCCAGAACCAATTCAAATTATTTATGGCCAATGAAATAGGCAAAATCAGTGCTGGTAGCTTCCAATTAAGAATATGTAGGTAAACAGAAGTGAATCATGTTTCTCACCACATAAGTGGACCTAAGGAAAACATTTAAATCACAACTTACTTAATATTTTTTCGTGAAATTAGTAACCAACTTTTGGCCTTGGGGTGCCGTGAAAAATATTCTGATACTTAAGGGTGCCGTGATTCAAAAAGTTTGGGAACCACTGCCCTACAGTATAGTGATCAGCGCTATACACCGGATCCCCATCATCTACAGTTTAGTGATCAGCACTATACACTGGATACCCATCACCTACAGTACAGTGATCAGCGCTATACACCGGATCCCCATCACCTACAGTATTGTGATCAGCGCTATACACCGGATCTCCATCACCTACAGTACAGTGATCAGCGCTATACACCGGATACCCATCACCTACAGTATAGTGATCAGCGCTATACACCAGATCCCCATGACCTACAGTATAGTGATCAGCGCTATACACCAGATCCCCATCACCTACAGTATAGTGATCAGCGCTATACACCGGATCTCCATCACCTACAGTACAGTGATCAGCGCTATACACCGGATCTCCATCACCTACAGTATAGTGATCAGTGCTATACACCGGATCCCCATCAACTACAGTTTAGTGATCAGCACTATACACTGGATCCCCATCATCTACAGTTTAGTGATCAGCACTATACACTGGATCCCCATCACCTACAGTACAGTGATCAGCGCTATACACCGGATCCCCATCACCTACAGTATTGTGATCAGCGCTCTACACCGGATACCCATCACCTACAGTATAGTGATCAGCACTATACACCGGATCCCCATTACCTACAGTATTGTGATCAGCGCTATACACCGGATCTCCATCACCTACAGTACAGTGATCAGCGCTATACACCGGATACCCATCACCTACAGTATAGTGATCAGCGCTATACACCAGATCCCCATGACCTACAGTATAGTGATCAGCGCTATACACCAGATCCCCATCACCTACAGTATAGTGATCAGCGCTATACACCGGATCTCCATCACCTACAGTACAGTGATCAGCGCTACACACCGGATCTCCATCACCTACAGTATAGTGATCAGCGCTATACACCGGATCTCCATCACCTACAGTATAGTGATCAGCCCTATACCCCGGATACCCATCACTTACAGTATAGTGATCAGCACTATACACCGGATCCCCATTACCTACAGTATAGTGATCAGCGCTATACACCGGATCCTCATCCCCTACAGTATAGTGATCAGCGCTATACACCGGATCCCCATCATCTACAGTTTAGTGATCAGCCCTATACACTGGATCCCCATCACCTACAGTACAGTGATCAGCGCTCTACACCGGATCCCCATCACCTACAGTATAGTGATCAGCGCTATACACCGGATCCCCATCACCTACAGTATTGTGATCAGCGCTCTACACCGGATCCCCATCACCTACAGTACAGTGATCAGCGCTATACACCGGATCTCCATCACCTACAGTACAGTGATCAGCGCTATACACCGGATACCCATCACCTACAGTATAGTGATCAGCGCTATACACCAGATCCCCATCACCTACAGTATAGTGATCAGCGCTATACACCAGATCCCCATGACCTACAGTATAGTGATCAGCGCTATACACCAGATCCCCATGACCTACAGTATAGTGATCAGCGCTATACACCAGATCCCCATCACCTACAGTATAGTGATCAGCGCTATACACCGGATCTCCATCACCTACAGTACAGTTATCAGCGCTATACACCGGATCTCCATCACCTACAGTACAGTGATCAGCGCTATACCCCGGATCTCCATCACCTACAGTATAGTGATCAGCACTATACACCGGATCCCCATTACCTACAGTATAGTGATCAGCACTATACACTGAGCCCCATCACCTACAGTACAGTGATCAGCGCTATACACCAGATCCCCATTACCTACAGTATAGTGATCAGCGCTATACACCAGATCCCCATGACCTACAGTATAGTGATCAGCGCTATACACCGGATACCCATCACCTACAGTATAGTGATCAGCGCTATACACTGAGCCCCATCACCTACAGTATAGTGATCAGCACTATACACTGGATCCCCATCACCTACAGTATAGTGATCAGCGCTATACACCGGATCCCCATCACCTACAGTACAGTGATCAGCCCTATACCCCGGATCCCCATGACCTAGAGTATAGTGATCAGCACTATACACCGGATCCCCATTACCTACAGTATAGTGATCAGCGCTATGCACCGGATCCCCATCCCCTACAGTATAGTGATCAGCTCTATACACCGGATCCCCATCATCTACAGTTTAGTGATCAGCACTATACACTGGATCCCCATCACCTACAGTACAGTGATCAGCGCTCTACACCGGATCCCCATCACCTACAGTACAGTGATCAGCGCTCTACACCGGATCCCCATCACCTACAGTATAGTGATCAGCGCTATACACCGGATCTCCATCACCTACAGTACAGTGATCAGCGCTATACCCCGGATACCCATCACCTACAGTACAGTGATCAGCGCTATACACCGGATACCCATCACCTACAGTATAGTGATCAGCGCTATACACCGAATCTCCATCACCTACAGTACAGTGATCAGCGCTATACACCAGATCCCCATGACCTACAGTATAGTGATCAGCGCTATACACCAGATCCCCATCACCTACAGTATAGTGATCAGCGCTATACACCAGATCCCCATCACCTACAGTATAGTGATCAGCCCTATACACCAGATCTCCATCACCTACAGTACAGTGATCAACCCTATACACCGGATACCCATCACCTACAGTATAGTGATCAGCGCTATACACCAGATCCCCATGACCTACAGTATAGTGATCAGCGCTATACACCAGATCCCCATCACCTACAGTATAGTGATCAGCGCTATACACCGGATCTCAATCACCTACAGTACAGTGATCAGCGCTATACACCGGATCCCCATTACCTACAGTATAGTGATCAGCGCTATACACCGGATCCCCATTACCTACAGTATAGTGATCAGCGCTATACCCCAGATCCCCATTACCTACAGTATAGTGATCAGAGCTTTACACCGGATACCCATCACCTACAGTATAGTGATCAGCGCTATACACCAGATCCCCATCACCTACAGTATAGTGATCAGCGCTATACACCGGATCTCAATCACCTACAGTACAGTGATCAGCGCTATACACCGGATCCCCATTACCTACAGTATAGTGATCAGCGCTATACACCGGATCCCCATTACCTACAGTATAGTGATCAGCGCTATACCCCAGATCCCCATTACCTACAGTATAGTGATCAGAGCTTTACACCGGATACCCATCACCTACAGTATAGTGATCAGCGCTATACACCGGATCCCCATGACCTACAGTATAGTGATCAGCGCTATACACTGAGCCCCATCACCTACAGCAGAGATTCTCACACTGTGGGTCCCGACCCCAAAGTGGGTCCCGACCTTCTCAGCATGGGGTCACGACTCCATGTTGCTGACCATCAGGCTGATGACTTTTCTGAACTCAGTCAGTGATTTAAGGAGTCTGGAAAATCTGTTGACTTGTCTGTTATTTTAGACTCCTCCCATCATTTTGTGCCTCCACAATGCTGCCATGTATGTGCTGTCTGCTGACTACACGTGTGATGTGATGGGTTATGGTATATTAGACTCCTCCCATCACTCTGTACCTCCACAATGCTGCCATGTATGTGCTGTCTGCTGACTACACGTGTGATGTGATGGGTTATGGTATATCAGACTCCTCCCATCACTCTGTGCCTCCACAATGCTGCCATGTATGTGCTGTCTGCTGACTACACGTGTGACTCTGTGCCTCCACAATGCTGCCATGTATGTGCTGTCTGCTGCGTACACGTGTGATGTGATGGGTTATGGTATATCAGACTCCTCCCATCACTCTGTGCCTCCACAATGCTGCAATGTATGTGCTGTCTGCTGACTACACGTGTGATGTGATGGGTTATGGTATATCAGACTCCTCCCATCACTCTGTGCCTCCACAGTGCTGCCATGTACGTGCTGTCTGCTGACTACACGTGTGATGTGATGGGTTATGGTATATCAGACTCCTCCCATCACTATGTGCCTCCACAATGCTGCCATGTATGTGCTGCCTGCTGACTACACGTGTTATGTGATGGGTTATGGTATATCAGACTCCTCCCATCACTCTGTGCCTCCACAATGCTGCCACGTATGTGCTGTCTGCTGACTACACGTGTGATGTGATGGGTTATGGTATATCAGACTCCTCCCATCACTCTGTGCCCCCACAATGCTGCCATGTATGTGCTGTCTGCTGACTACACGTGTGATGTGATGGGTTATGGTATATTAGACTCCTCCCATCACTCTCTGCCCCCACAATGCTGCCATGTATGTGCTGTCTGCTGACTACACGTGTGATGTGATGTGTTATGGTATATCAGACTCCTCCCATCACTCTGTGCCTCCACAATGCTGCCATGTATGTGCTGTCTGCTGACTACACGTGTGATGTGATGGGTTATGGTATTTTAGACTCCTCACATGATTTTGTGCCTCCACAATGCTGCCATGTATGTGCTGTCTGCTGACTACACGTGTGATGTGATGGGTTATGGTATATTAGACTCCTCCCATCACTCTGTGCCTCCACAATGCTGCCATGTATGTGCTGTCTGCTGACTACACGTGTGATGTGATGGGTTATGGTATTTTAGACTCCTCCCATCATTTTGTGCCTCCACAATGCTGCTATGTATGTGCTGTCTGCTGACTACACGTGTGATGTGATGGGTTATGGTATATCAGACTCCTCCCATCACTCTGTGCCTCCACAATGCTGCCATGTATGTGCTGTCTGCTGACTACACATGTGATGTGATGTTTATGGTATATTAGACTCCTCCCATCACTCTGTGCCTCCACAATGCTGCCATGTATGTGCTGTCTGCTGACTACACGTGTGATGTGATGGGTTATGGTATATCAGACTCCCATCACTCTGTGCCTCCACACTGCTGCCATGTATATGCTGTATGTATGTATGTATGTATGTATGTATGGCCTGCTGCTGCTGTGTGCGCTGTGACTGGTGATCAGGAGATGCTGCATACAGGTACAGCACTAAGACATGGCCTGCTGCCAGTGGCGTAACTTCAAATCTTGAGCCCCCCCGCCAAAAGTCTCTTTGCGCCCCCCAGCCCCCCCCCCCCCCCCCCCGGCCGCCCGCTCGCCCACCAGCCATACTTACATACATAGGAGTCCGGCTGCGGGCAGCGGGTGGGAGCCGGGCTGTCATCGGTGCGGGTGGGAGCTGGGATGCCTGTCAGCGCTGCGGTGGTCCCGGCTCCCGTCCTGGCTTCATTCTGAGCCTATGGAGACGGACCATCACAAAATGTCTGCCCCCATACAGCAGACAGTTTCAGAGAACTGTCGCTATATGGGGGCGGACATTTTATAATGGTCCGTCTCCATAGGCTTAGAATGAAGCCAGGACGGGAGCCGGGACCACCGCAGCGCTGACAGGTAAAGCTGCGGTGCATATGGGGGAGGCGGGGGAGCAGGCAGGCAGGCATTACAATAGCACCGCAGCCACCCGGCGCCCGCACTTACACTGCGCCTCCCCGCGACCGCGGGGGCTGCGGTGCTATTGTTACGCCAGTGCCTGCTGCTGCTGTGTGCGCTGTGACTGGTGATCAGGAGACGCTGCATACAGGTACAGCACTAAGACATGGCCTGCTGCTGCTGTGTGCGCTGTGACTGGTGATCAGGAGACGCTGCATACAGGTACAGCACTAAGACATGGCCTGCTGCTGCTGCTGTGTGTGCTGTGACTGGTGATCAGGAGACGCTACATACAGGTACAGCACTAAGACATGGCCTGCTGCTGCTGTGTGCGCTGTGACTGGTGATCAGGGGACGCTGCATACAGGTACAGCACTAAGACATGGCCTGCTGCTGCTGTGTGCGCTGTGACTGGTGATCAGGAGACGCTGCATACAGGTACAGCACTAAGACATGGCCTGCTGCTGCTGTGTGCGCTGTGACTGGTGATGAGGAGATGCTGCATACAGGTACAGCACTAAGACATGGCCTGCTGCTGCTGCTGTGTGCGCTGTGACTGGTGATCAGGAGACGCTGCATACAGGTACAGCACTAAGACATGGCCTGCTGCTGCTGCTGTGTGCGCTGTGACTGGTGATCAGGAGACGCTGCATACAGGTACAGCACTAAGACATGGCCTGCTGCTGCTGCTGTGTGCGCTGTGACTGGTGATCAGGAGACGCTGCATACAGGTACAGCACTAAGACATGGCCTGCTGCTGCTGTGTGCGCTGTGACTGGTGATCAGGAGACGCTGCATACAGGTACAGCACTAAGACATGGCCTGCTGCTGCTGTGTGCGCTGTGACTGGTGATCAGGAGATGCTGCATACAGGTACAGCACTAAGACATGGCCTGCTGCTGCTGCTGTGTGCGCTGTGACTGGTGATCAGGAGATGCTGCATACAGGTACAGCACTAAGACATGGCCTGCTGCTGCTGTGTGCTGTGACTGGTGATCAGGAGACGCTGCATACAGGTACAGCACTAAGACATGGCCTGCTGCTGCTGTGTGCGCTGTGACTGGTGATCAGGAGACGCTGCATACAGGTACAGCACTAAGACATGGCCTGCTGCTGCTGCTGTGTGCGCTGTGACTAGTGATCAGGAGACGCTGCATACAGGTACAGCACTGAGACATGGCCTGCTGCTGCTGTGTGCGCTGTGACTGGTGATCAGGAGACGCTGCATACAGGTACAGCACTAAGACATGGCCTGCTGCTGCTGCTGTGTGCGCTGTGACTGGTGATCAGGAGACGCTGCATACAGGTACAGCACTAAGACATGGCCTGCTGCTGCTGTGTGCGCTGTGACTGGTGATCAGGAGACGCTGCATACAGGTACAGCACTAAGACATGGCCTGCTGCTTCTGCTGTGTGCGCTGTGACTGGTGATCAGGAGACGCTGCATACAGGTACAGCACTAAGACATGGCCTGCTGCTGCTGCTGTGTGCGCTGTGACTGGTGATCAGGAGACGCTGCATACAGGTACAGCACTAAGACATGGCCTGCTGCTGCTGTGTGCGCTGTGACTGGTGATCAGGAGACGCTGCATACAGGTACAGCACTAAGACATGGCCTGCTGCTGCTGTGTGCGCTGTGACTGGTGATCAGGAGATGCTGCATACAGGTACAGCACTAAGACATGGCCTGCTGCTGCTGTGTGCGCTGTGACTGGTGATCAGGAGACGCTGCATACAGGTACAGCACTAAGACATGGCCTGCTGCTGCTGTGTGCGCTGTGACTGGTGATCAGGAGACGCTGCATACAGGTACAGCACTGAGACATGGCCTGCTGCTGCTGTGTGCGCTGTGACTGGTGATCAGGAGACGCTGCATACAGGTACAGCACTAAGACATGGCCTGCTGCTGCTGCTGTGTGCGCTGTGACTGGTGATCAGGAGACGCTGCATACAGGTACAGCACTAAGACATGGCCTGCTGCTGCTGTGTGCGCTGTGACTGGTGATCAGGAGACGCTGCATACAGGTACAGCACTAAGACATGGCCTGCTGCTGCTGTGTGCGCTGTGACTGGTGATCAGGAGACGCTGCATACAGGTACAGCACTAAGACATGGCCTGCTGCTGCTGCTGTGTGCGCTGTGACTGGTGATCAGGAGACGCTGCATACAGGTACAGCACTAAGACATGGCCTGCTGCTGCTGTGTGCGCTGTGACTGGTGATCAGGAGACGCTGCATACAGGTACAGCACTAAGACATGGCCTGCTGCTGCTGTGTGCGCTGTGACTGGTGATCAGGAGATGCTGCATACAGGTACAGCACTAAGACATGGCCTGCTGCTGCTGTGTGCGCTGTGACTGGTGATCAGGAGACGCTGCATACAGGTACAGCACTAAGACATGGCCTGCTGCTGCTGTGTGCGCTGTGACTGGTGATCAGGAGACGCTGCATACAGGTACAGCACTAAGACATGGCCTGCTGCTGCTGCTGTGTGCGCTGTGACTGGTGATCAGGAGACGCTGCATACAGGTACAGCACTAAGACATGGCCTGCTGCTGCTGTGTGCGCTGTGACTGGTGATCAGGAGACGCTGCATACAGGTACAGCACTAAGACATGGCCTGCTGCTGCTGTGTGCGCTGTGACTGGTGATCAGGAGACGCTGCATACAGGTACAGCACTAAGACATGGCCTGCTGCTGCTGCTGTGTGCGCTGTGACTGGTGATCAGGAGACGCTGCATACAGGTACAGCACTGAGACATGGCCTGCTGCTGCTGCTGCTGTGTGCGCTGTGACTGGTGATCAGGAGATGCTGCATACAGGTACAGCACTAAGACATGGCCTGCTGCTGCTGTGTGCGCTGTGACTGGTGATCAGGAGACGCTGCATACAGGTACAGCACTAAGACATGGCCTGCTGCTGCTGTGTGCGCTGTGACTGGTGATCAGGAGACGCTGCATACAGGTACAGCACTAAGACATGGCCTGCTGCTGCTGCTGTGTGCGCTGTGACTGGTGATCAGGAGACGCTGCATACAGGTACAGCACTAAGACATGGCCTGCTGCTGCTGCTGTGTGCGCTGTGACTGGTGATCAGGAGACGCTGCATACAGGTACAGCACTAAGACATGGCCTGCTGCTGCTGTGTGCGCTGTGACTGGTGATCAGGAGACGCTGCATACAGGTACAGCACTGAGACATGGCCTGCTGCTGCTGCTGTGTGCGCTGTGACTGGTGATCAGGAGATGCTGCATACAGGTACAGCACTGAGACATGGCCTGCTGCTGCTGTGTGCGCTGTGACTGGTGATCAGGAGACGCTGCATACAGGTACAGCACTAAGACATGGCCTGCTGCTGCTGCTGTGTGCGCTGTGACTGGTGATCAGGAGATGCTGCATACAGGTACAGCACTGAGACATGGCCTGCTGCTGCTGTGTGCGCTGTGACTGGTGATCAGGAGACGCTGCATACAGGTACAGCACTAAGACATGGCCTGCTGCTGCTGCTGTGTGCGCTGTGACTGGTGATCAGGAGACGCTGCATACAGGTACAGCACTGAGACATGGCCTGCTGCTGCTGCTGCTGTG
The DNA here is from genome assembly GCF_055691185.1 of Crinia signifera. Classification (NCBI taxonomy): domain Eukaryota; kingdom Metazoa; phylum Chordata; class Amphibia; order Anura; family Myobatrachidae; genus Crinia; species Crinia signifera. The sequence continues at coordinate 1,879,201 of NC_139221.1, read as the reverse complement.
TGCGCTGTGACTGGTGATCAGGAGATGCTGCATACAGGTACAGCACTAAGACATGGCCTGCTGCTGCTGTGTGCGCTGTGACTGGTGATCAGGAGACGCTGCATACAGGTACAGCACTAAGACATGGCCTGCTGCTGCTGTGTGCGCTGTGACTGGTGATCAGGAGACGCTGCATACAGGTACAGCACTAAGACATGGCCTGCTGCTGCTGCTGTGTGCGCTGTGACTGGTGATCAGGAGACGCTGCATATAGGTACAGCACTAAGACATGGCCTGCTGCTGCTGTGTGCGCTGTGACTGGTGATCAGGAGACGCTGCATACAGGTACAGCACTAAGACATGGCCTGCTGCTGCTGCTGTGTGCGCTGTGACTGGTGATCAGGAGACGCTGCATACAGGTACAGCACTGAGACATGGCCTGCTGCTGCTGTGTGCGCTGTGACTGGTGATCAGGAGACGCTGCATACAGGTACAGCACTAACACATGGCCTGCTGCTGCTGTGTGCGCTGTGACTGGTGATCAGGAGACGCTGCATACAGGTACAGCACTAAGACATGGCCTGCTGCTGCTGTGTGCGCTGTGACTGGTGATCAGGAGACGCTGCATACAGGTACAGCACTAAGACATGGCCTGCTGCTGCTGCTGTGTGCGCTGTGACTGGTGATCAGGAGATGCTGCATACAGGTACAGCACTAAGACATGGCCTGCTGCTGTTGCTGTGTGCGCTGTGACTGGTGATCAGGAGATGCTGCATACAGGTACAGCACTAAGACATGGCCTGCTGCTGCTGTGTGCGCTGTGACTGGTGATCAGGAGACGCTGCATACAGGTACAGCACTGAGACATGGCCTGCTGCTGCTGTGTGCGCTGTGACTGGTGATCAGGAGACGCTGCATACAGGTACAGCACTAACACATGGCCTGCTGCTGCTGTGTGCGCTGTGACTGGTGATCAGGAGACGCTGCATACAGGTACAGCACTAAGACATGGCCTGCTGCTGCTGTGTGCGCAAGGGTTAGGGTTAGGGTTACGCTGCATACAGGTACAGCACTAAGACATGGCCTGCTGATGCTGTGTGCGCTGTGACTGGTGATCAGGAGACGCTGCATACAGGTACAGCACTAAGACATGGCCTGCTGCTGCTGCTGTGTGCGCTGTGACTGGTGATCAGGAGATGCTGCATACAGGTACAGCACTAAGACATGGCCTGCTGCTGCTGTGTGCGCTGTGACTGGTGATCAGGAGACGCTGCATACAGGTACAGCACTAAGACATGGCCTGCTGCTGCTGTGTGCGCTGTGACTGGTGATCAGGAGACGCTGCATACAGGTACAGCACTAAGACATGGCCTGCTGCTGCTGCTGTGTGCGCTGTGACTGGTGATCAGGAGACGCTGCATACAGGTACAGCACTGAGACATGGCCTGCTGCTGCTGTGTGCGCTGTGACTGGTGATCAGGAGACGCTGCATACAGGTACAGCACTAAGACATGGCCTGCTGCTGCTGTGTGCGCTGTGACTGGTGATCAGGAGACGCTGCATACAGGTACAGCACTAAGACATGGCCTGCTGCTGCTGCTGTGTGCGCTGTGACTGGTGATCAGGAGACGCTGCATACAGGTACAGCACTGAGACATGGCCTGCTGCTGCTGCTGCTGTGTGCGCTGTGACTGGTGATCAGGAGATGCTGCATACAGGTACAGCACTAAGACATGGCCTGCTGCTGCTGTGTGCGCTGTGACTGGTGATCAGGAGACGCTGCATACAGGTACAGCACTAAGACATGGCCTGCTGCTGCTGTGTGCGCTGTGACTGGTGATCAGGAGACGCTGCATACAGGTACAGCACTAAGACATGGCCTGCTGCTGCTGCTGTGTGCGCTGTGACTGGTGATCAGGAGACGCTGCATACAGGTACAGCACTAAGACATGGCCTGCTGCTGCTGCTGTGTGCGCTGTGACTGGTGATCAGGAGACGCTGCATACAGGTACAGCACTAAGACATGGCCTGCTGCTGCTGTGTGCGCTGTGACTGGTGATCAGGAGACGCTGCATACAGGTACAGCACTGAGACATGGCCTGCTGCTGCTGCTGTGTGCGCTGTGACTGGTGATCAGGAGATGCTGCATACAGGTACAGCACTGAGACATGGCCTGCTGCTGCTGTGTGCGCTGTGACTGGTGATCAGGAGACGCTGCATACAGGTACAGCACTAAGACATGGCCTGCTGCTGCTGCTGTGTGCGCTGTGACTGGTGATCAGGAGATGCTGCATACAGGTACAGCACTGAGACATGGCCTGCTGCTGCTGTGTGCGCTGTGACTGGTGATCAGGAGACGCTGCATACAGGTACAGCACTAAGACATGGCCTGCTGCTGCTGTGTGCGCTGTGACTGGTGATCAGGAGATGCTGCATACAGGTACAGCACTAAGACATGGCCTGCTGCTGCTGCTGTGTGCGCTGTGACTGGTGATCAGGAGATGCTGCATACAGGTACAGCACTAAGACATGGCCTGCTGCTGCTGTGTGCCTGTGACTGGTGATCAGGAGACGCTGCATACAGGTACAGCACTAAGACATGGCCTGCTGCTGCTGTGTGCGCTGTGACTGGTGATCAGGAGACGCTGCATACAGGTACAGCACTAAGACATGGCCTGCTGCTGCTGCTGTGTGCGCTGTGACTGGTGATCAGGAGACGCTGCATACAGGTACAGCACTGAGACATGGCCTGCTGCTGCTGTGTGCGCTGTGACTGGTGATCAGGAGACGCTGCATACAGGTACAGCACTAAGACATGGCCTGCTGCTGCTGCTGCTGTGTGCGCTGTGACTGGTGATCAGGAGACGCTGCATACAGGTACAGCACTAAGACATGGCCTGCTGCTGCTGTGTGCGCTGTGACTGGTGATCAGGAGACGCTGCATACAGGTACAGCACTAAGACATGGCCTGCTGCTGCTGTGTGCGCTGTGACTGGTGATCAGGAGACGCTGCATACAGGTACAGCACTAAGACATGGCCTGCTGCTGCTGCTGTGTGCGCTGTGACTGGTGATCAGGAGACGCTGCATACAGGTACAGCACTAAGACATGGCCTGCTGCTGCTGTGTGCGCTGTGACTGGTGATCAGGAGACGCTGCATACAGGTACAGCACTAAGACATGGCCTGCTGCTGCTGTGTGCGCTGTGACTGGTGATCAGGAGATGCTGCATACAGGTACAGCACTAAGACATGGCCTGCTGCTGCTGTGTGCGCTGTGACTGGTGATCAGGAGACGCTGCATACAGGTACAGCACTAAGACATGGCCTGCTGCTGCTGTGTGCGCTGTGACTGGTGATCAGGAGACGCTGCATACAGGTACAGCACTAAGACATGGCCTGCTGCTGCTGCTGTGTGCGCTGTGACTGGTGATCAGGAGACGCTGCATACAGGTACAGCACTAAGACATGGCCTGCTGCTGCTGTGTGCGCTGTGACTGGTGATCAGGAGACGCTGCATACAGGTACAGCACTAAGACATGGCCTGCTGCTGCTGTGTGCGCTGTGACTGGTGATCAGGAGACGCTGCATACAGGTACAGCACTAAGACATGGCCTGCTGCTGCTGCTGTGTGCGCTGTGACTGGTGATCAGGAGACGCTGCATACAGGTACAGCACTGAGACATGGCCTGCTGCTGCTGCTGCTGTGTGCGCTGTGACTGGTGATCAGGAGATGCTGCATACAGGTACAGCACTAAGACATGGCCTGCTGCTGCTGTGTGCGCTGTGACTGGTGATCAGGAGACGCTGCATACAGGTACAGCACTAAGACATGGCCTGCTGCTGCTGTGTGCGCTGTGACTGGTGATCAGGAGACGCTGCATACAGGTACAGCACTAAGACATGGCCTGCTGCTGCTGCTGTGTGCGCTGTGACTGGTGATCAGGAGACGCTGCATACAGGTACAGCACTAAGACATGGCCTGCTGCTGCTGCTGTGTGCGCTGTGATTGGTGATCAGGAGACGCTGCATACAGGTACAGCACTAAGACATGGCCTGCTGCTGCTGTGTGCGCTGTGACTGGTGATCAGGAGACGCTGCATACAGGTACAGCACTGAGACATGGCCTGCTGCTGCTGCTGTGTGCGCTGTGACTGGTGATCAGGAGATGCTGCATACAGGTACAGCACTGAGACATGGCCTGCTGCTGCTGTGTGCGCTGTGACTGGTGATCAGGAGACGCTGCATACAGGTACAGCACTAAGACATGGCCTGCTGCTGCTGCTGTGTGCGCTGTGACTGGTGATCAGGAGATGCTGCATACAGGTACAGCACTGAGACATGGCCTGCTGCTGCTGTGTGCGCTGTGACTGGTGATCAGGAGACGCTGCATACAGGTACAGCACTAAGACATGGCCTGCTGCTGCTGCTGTGTGCGCTGTGACTGGTGATCAGGAGACGCTGCATACAGGTACAGCACTGAGACATGGCCTGCTGCTGCTGCTGCTGTGTGCGCTGTGACTGGTGATCAGGAGATGCTGCATACAGGTACAGCACTAAGACATGGCCTGCTGCTGCTGTGTGCGCTGTGACTGGTGATCAGGAGACGCTGCATACAGGTACAGCACTAAGACATGGCCTGCTGCTGCTGTGTGCGCTGTGACTGGTGATCAGGAGACGCTGCATACAGGTACAGCACTAAGACATGGCCTGCTGCTGCTGCTGTGTGCGCTGTGACTGGTGATCAGGAGACGCTGCATACAGGTACAGCACTAAGACATGGCCTGCTGCTGCTGCTGTGTGCGCTGTGACTGGTGATCAGGAGACGCTGCATACAGGTACAGCACTAAGACATGGCCTGCTGCTGCTGTGTGCGCTGTGACTGGTGATCAGGAGACGCTGCATACAGGTACAGCACTGAGACATGGCCTGCTGCTGCTGCTGTGTGCGCTGTGACTGGTGATCAGGAGATGCTGCATACAGGTACAGCACTGAGACATGGCCTGCTGCTGCTGTGTGCGCTGTGACTGGTGATCAGGAGACGCTGCATACAGGTACAGCACTAAGACATGGCCTGCTGCTTCTGCTGTGTGCGCTGTGACTGGTGATCAGGAGATGCTGCATACAGGTACAGCACTAAGACATGGCCTGCTGCTGCTGTGTGCTGTGACTGGTGATCAGGAGACGCTGCATACAGGTACAGCACTAAGACATGGCCTGCTGCTGCTGTGTGCGCTGTGACTGGTGATCAGGAGACGCTGCATACAGGTACAGCACTGAGACATGGCCTGCTGCTGCTGTGTGCGCTGTGACTGGTGATCAGGAGACGCTGCATACAGGTACAGCACTGAGACATGGCCTGCTGCTGCTGTGTGCGCTGTGACTGGTGATCAGGAGACGCTGCATACAGGTACAGCACTAAGACATGGCCTGCTGCTGCTGCTGTGTGCGCTGTGACTGGTGATCAGGAGACGCTGCATACAGGTACAGCACTAAGACATGGCCTGCTGCTGCTGTGTGCGCTGTGACTGGTGATCAGGAGACGCTGCATACAGGTACAGCACTAAGACATGGCCTGCTGCTGCTGTGTGCGCTGTGACTGGTGATCAGGAGACGCTGCATACAGGTACAGCACTAAGACATGGCCTGCTGCTGCTGTGTGCGCTGTGACTGGTGATCAGGAGACGCTGCATACAGGTACAGCACTGAGACATGGCCTGCTGCTGCTGTGTGCGCTGTGACTGGTGATCAGGAGACGCTGCATACAGGTACAGCACTAAGACATGGCCTGCTGCTGCTGCTGTGTGCGCTGTGACTGGTGATCAGGAGACGCTGCATACAGGTACAGCACTAAGACATGGCCTGCTGCTGCTGTGTGCGCTGTGACTGGTGATCAGGAGACGCTGCATACAGGTACAGCACTAAGACATGGCCTGCTGCTGCTGTGTGCTGTGACTGGTGATCAGGAGACGCTGCATACAGGTACAGCACTAAGACATGGCCTGCTGCTGCTGTGTGCGCTGTGACTGGTGATCAGGAGACGCTGCATACAGGTACAGCACTAAGACATGGCCTGCTGCTGCTGCTGTGTGCTGTGACTGGTGATCAGGAGACGCTGCATACAGGTACAGCACTAAGACATGGCCTGCTGCTGCTGTGTGCGCTGTGACTGGTGATCAGGAGACGCTGCATACAGGTACAGCACTAAGACATGGCCTGCTGCTGCTGTGTGCGCTGTGACTGGTGATCAGGAGACGCTGCATACAGGTACAGCACTAAGACATGGCCTGCTGCTGCTGTGTGCGCTGTGACTGGTGATCAGGAGACGCTGCATACAGGTACAGCACTAAGACATGGCCTGCTGCTGCTGCTGTGTGCGCTGTGACTGGTGATCAGGAGACGCTGCATACAGGTACAGCACTAAGACATGGCCTGCTGCTGCTGTGTGCGCTGTGACTGGTGATCAGGAGACACTGCATACAGGTACAGCACTGAGACATGGCCTGCTGCTGCTGTGTGCGCTGTGACTGGTGATCAGGAGACACTGCATACAGGTACAGCACTAAGACATGGCCTGCTGCTGCTGTGTGCGCTGTGACTGGTGATCAGGAGACGCTGCATACAGGTACAGCACTGAGACATGGCCTGCTGCTGCTGCTGTGCTGTGACTGGTGATCAGGAGACGCTGCATACAGGTACAGCACTAACACATGGCCTGCTGCTGCTGCTGTGTGCGCTGTGACTGGTGATCAGGAGACGCTGCATACAGGTACAGCACTAAGACATGGCCTGCTGCTGCTGTGTGCGCTGTGACTGGTGATCAGGAGACGCTGCATACAGGTACAGCACTAAGACATGGCCTGCTGCTGCTGTGTGCGCTGTGACTGGTGATCAGGAGATGCTGCATACAGGTACAGCACTAAGACATGGCCTGCTGCTGCTGTGTGCACTGTGACTGGTGATCAGGGGACGCTGCATACAGGTACAGCACTAAGACATGGCCTGCTGCTGCTGTGTGCGCTGTGACTGGTGATCAGGAGACGCTGCATACAGGTACAGCACTAAGACATGGCCTGCTGCTGCTGCTGTGCTGTGACTGGTGATCAGGAGACGCTGCATACAGGTACAGCACTAAGACATGGCCTGCTGCTGCTGTGTGCGCTGTGACTGGTGATCAGGAGACGCTGCATACAGGTACAGCACTAAGACATGGCCTGCTGCTGCTGTGTGCGCTGTGACTGGTGATCAGGAGACGCTGCATACAGGTACAGCACTAAGACATGGCCTGCTGCTGCTGCTGTGTGCGCTGTGACTGGTGATCAGGAGACGCTGCATACAGGTACAGCACTAAGACATGGCCTGCTGCTGCTGCTGTGTGCGCTGTGACTGGTGATCAGGAGACGCTGCATACAGGTACAGCACTAAGACATGGCCTGCTGCTGCTGTGTGCGCTGTGACTGGTGATCAGGAGACGCTGCATACAGGTACAGCACTAAGACATGGCCTGCTGCTGCTGCTGCTGCTGTTGCTGTTGCTGCTGCTGCTGCTGCGTCCACTGTATGAGTGACAGGCAGCAGAACAGGGTGGGCGGGGTCAGTCTCAGGCCCCTCCCGATCTCTCCCAGAATCCTTTGTAGCTGCAGCCATTCTATGACTCTGCGGAAGACTCCAATCTCCTCCCATCCTGGGAACTGAGGGAGGACGATGGAGGATGAGGGGGGCAGAATGGTAAGTGACAGAGGCAGTGCGCTGCCATATGGTGTGGGGCAGGGGGGTTCTCCTGGGTGGGCGGAGGAAGTAACCCCATCCCTGCCAGGGGCTCCCCTCTGATTAACCCCATCCCTGCCAGGGGCTCCCCTCTGATTACCCCCATCCCTGCCAGGGGCTCCCCTCTGATTAACCCCATCCCTGCCAGGGGCTCCCCTCTGATTAACCCCATCCCTGCCAGGGGCTCCCCTCTGATTAACCCCATCCCTGCCAGGGGCTCCCCACTGATTAACCCCATCCCTGCCAGGGGCTCCCCACTGATTACCCCCATCCCTGCCAGGGGCTCCCCACTGATTACCCCCATCCCTGCCAGGGGCTCCCCTCTGATTAACCCCATCCCTGCCAGGGGCTCCCCTCTGATTAACCCCATCCCTGCCAGGGGCTCCCCTCTGATTAACCCCATCCCTGCCAGGGGCTCCCCTCTGATTACCCCCATCCCTGCCAGGGGCTCCCCTCTGATTAACCCCATCCCTGCCAGGGGCTCCCCTCTGATTAACCCCATCCCTGCCAGGGGCTCCCCTCTGATTAACCCCATCCCTGCCAGGGGCTCCCCTCTGATTAACCCACATCCATGCCAGGGGCTCCCCACTGATTACCCCCATCCCTGCCAGGGGCTCCCCTCTGATTACCCACATCCCTGCCAGGGGCTCCCCTCTGATTAACCCCATCCCTGCCAGGGGCTCTCCTCTGATTAACCCCATCCCTGCCAGGGGCTCTCCTCTGATTAACCCCATCCCTGCCAGGGGCTCCCCTCTGATTAACCCCATCCCTGCCAGGGGCTCCCCACTGATTACCCCCATCCCTGCCAGGGGCTCCCCACTGATTAACCCCATCCCTGCCAGGGGCTCCCCACTGATTAACCCCATCCCTGCCAGGGGCTCCCCTCTGATTAACCCCATCCCTGCCAGGGGCTCCCCACTGATTACCCCCATCCCTGCCAGGGGCTCCCCACTGATTACCCCCATCCCTGCCAGGGGCTCCCTACTGATTAACCCCATCCCTGCCAGGGGCTCCCCACTGATTACCCCCATCCCTGCCAGGGGCTCCCTACTGATTAACCCCATCCCTGCCAGGGGCTCCCCTCTGATTAACCCCATCCCTGCCAGGGGCTCCCTACTGATTACCCCCATCCCTGCCAGGGGCTCCCCACTGATTAACCCCATCCCTGCCAGGGGCTCCCTACTGATTACCCCCATCCCTGCCAGGGGCTCCCCACTGATTACCCCCATCCCTGCCAGGGGCTCCCTACTGATTAACCCCATCCCTGCCAGGGGCTCCCCTCTGATTAACCCCATCCCTGCCAGGGGCTCCCCACTGATTACCCCCATCCCTGCCAGGGGCTCCCCTCTGATTAACCCCATCCCTGCCAGGGGCTCCCCACTGATTACCCACATCCCTGCCAGGGGCTCCCCTCTGATTAACCCCATCCCTGCCAGGGGCTCCCCACTGATTAACCCCATCCCTGCCAGGGGCTCCCCACTGATTACCCACATCCCTGCCAGGGGCTCCCCACTGATTACCCACATCCCTGCCAGGGGCTCCCCTCTGATTAACCCCATCCCTGCCAGGGGCTCCCCACTGATTAACCCCATCCCTGCCAGGGGCTCCACTCTGATTAACCCCATCCCTGCCAGGGGCTCCACTCTGATTAACCCCATCCCTGCCAGGGGCTCCCCTCTGATTAACCCCATCCCTGCCAGGGGCTCCCCTCTGATTACCCACATCCCTGCCAGGGGCTCCCCTCTGATTACCCCCATCCCTGCCAGGGGCTCCCCTCTGATTACCCCCATCCCTGCCAGGGGCTCCCCTCTGATTACCCACATCCCTGCCAGGGGCTCCCCTCTGATTACCCCCATCCCTGCCAGGGGCTCCCCTCTGATTACCCCCATCCCTGCCAGGGGCTCCCCTCTGATTACCCCCATCCCTGCCAGGGGCTCCCCTCTGATTAACCCCATCCCTGCCAGGGGCTCCCCTCTGATTACCCCCATCCCTGCCAGGGGCTCCCCACTGATTACCCACATCCCAGCCAGGGGCTCCCCACTGATTACCCCATCCCTGCCAGGGGCTCCCCTCTGATTAACCCCATCCCTGCCAGGGGCTCCCCTCTGATTAACCCCATCCCTGCCAGGGGCTCCCCTCTGATTACCCACATCCCTGCCAGGGGCTCCCCTCTGATTACCCACTTCCCTGCCAGGGGCTCCCCTCTGATTAACCCCATCCCTGCCAGGGGCTCCCCACTGATTACCCACATCCCTGCCAGGGGCTCCCCACTGATTACCCCATCCCTGCCAAGGGCTCCCCTCTGATTAACCCCATCCCTGCCAGGGGCTCCCCTCTGATTAACCCCATCCCTGCCAGGGGCTCCCCTCTGATTAACCCCATCCCTGCCAGGGGCTCCCCTCTGATTAACCCCATCCCTGCCAGGGGCTCCCCTCTGATTAACCCCATCCCTGCCAGGGGCTCCCCTCTGATTAACCCCATCCCTGCCAGGGGCCCTGCACTGATTAACCCCATTCCTGCCAGGGGCCCTGCACTGATTAACCCTATCCTTGTTAGGGGCTCCCCACTGATTAACCCCATCCCTGCCAGGCGCTCTGCACTGATTAACCCCATCCCTGCCAGGGGCTCCCCTCTGAATAACCCCATCCCTGCCAGGCACTCTGCACTGATTAACCACATCCCTGCTGGAAGTTCGAAGTGTGGTTTTTCACTTTTTTTGTGAGCCAACGTGCCAACAGATGGTATTTCATGCCGTCCCATCGGGTGTGGTATAGTAGCCCGACAGTCGGGATTCCGACAGTCATTAGTCAGACGTCGGAATCCCGACTGCACAGCGTGGGGAGCGCAATGAAGCCCCTTGCGGGCACGCTGCGGGTACGGTGGCGAGCTGCGCTCGCCACCTATTTTATTCTCCCTCTATGGGGGTCGTGGACCCCCCGAGGGAGCAGTCGGGATTCCGACGTCGGAGGAATGACTGTCGGAATCCCGACTGTCGGGGAGCCGTCCGGCACCCGTCCCGTCCACTAGGGTGTGGTGGGAGAATAAACTGTCGACATTCGGGATAAAAAGAGTGAAAAACCCTATGTCAACCTTTTGACTCGACCCTGCTCATGTTGACCTATTGACCATGTCATATGGACCACCTTCAGACATGTCCACCCAATACATGTCGGCAATATGACCCATACCCCAGAGTGCGATGGTGCGGATGTGGCTGCTACCCAGGGGCACAGGTGCGGGGATCAGCATACAGATGTACAATTACACAGGGCTGGAGCCCTCCTTTTATCCTACTCCAATACACAATACCCCCGGGGGGTAAGCCCAACTTGTGGTCACCAATTATAAGTGCCGGAGCTGTACACAAGTTGGGCACCTGCAGGCCCCCCGCATTGTCCCCTATGGACAGAGGGTGGTTACTCCCCTGAGCCTCAGTCCACCTGGGGTGTTAGTCATAGCCCAGGTGCCGGTCTGTCCGGGCTGTGGGAATGTTTCATGCCTAAAAGTACTTCCAGGAGCCTGCCAGGGGACCAGCTGACCACCTCTAGCCCAGATGTGAGCTCCAGAGACAGTTAGCCCTGATCCCCTGCCCGGGTCTCCTGCCCACTGACGGAGACCCCCATGGAGCTTGTTAGAAAGCTGCTGTTCCCTGCTACCTTGGAAAGAGGGGGGCCCTAGACTGCACACCCTGTAATGAGAGGTGCTACCTTGCTGAGATTTTTAGCTATATGCAAAACAGAGGGGGTTTGCAGGTGCACTAAGCAATCATTACTGCTAACATATATTCCTTTTATAATTCATTTCTGAGGAAATATATCTACCTGCTCACCACGTTAAGGTCTCCTCAATAGAGCAGGTCCCTAGCACTATGGGGTTCATGCCTGGGGTGCAGGGCACCCCCAAGACAGCCCAGCAAAACCACCCCAGGGCATCACATAAATAAAATATAGCTGTGAAGTGTAATGGAGTGTAAAGTGTCATAGAATGTAGGGTATGTGTAAGCAACTAATAGTGATAAAGGGTGTGTCAAAAAAGAAAAAATGTGAAAGAATACATATAAAAAAGACATACATAGAAAAATGATATGTTTATGTGAGACTATGTGTAAAGTAGTGATGCCCTGGAGTGGTCCAGCCAGACAAGCTCAAGGGGACCCCGCACCCAGACAACAACCCCAAGAAAACTGACATTTATAGATTATTAGGACTTACTTGGAATTATGCCTTCATCACAGTTGTGCAGTCATTGCTAGTCCCTGCTTAAAAAAGTCCCTGCAGGGCCCTGAGGAAGCTGAACTGCGAAGCGCGTGCCGGCTAGCGGTGTGCAGGCAGACAGCTGTTTATTATTTTTCATACAATGCATTTTGATTGATGTGTATGTCCGTTCTATGTGTTTGGTCCTGAGTCCAGTTTGAGACCCGTGCCACTGTGCTATAGTGCTACCCAGAGAGTGTTATTCCCACCACACACCTCTAAATGCACCTTTGTCCTCCCTGGCAATCAATTCCCCCATAGAATTGTTAATAGAGGGGTATCCAGGTTTATGTGTGAGGACTCTTTAAGACAGGGGTGGGGAACCTTTTTTGTGCCAAGGGCCAATTGTATGGTGGAAAAATCCTTCGGGGGCCATATGTTAAAATTTCACTTACAAATTGTCCTGCTGCAGCCGTCCCACACACTGAATAGGACTGACAGTCTCTGGCTGCTGTTAATTAAGAGGAATCTCGCAAGAACTACCGACCTGGCCAAAGAAGTCCCCTGTACTTGACTCCAGGCAAAGCTGCTGGGTGGCTAGGAGGGCCACTCCGACCGGCTACGGAGGCCGCATATGGCCCCCGGGCCTGAGGTTCCCCACCACTGCTTTAAGACCTGATCACATTGCTCTGGGCGCAATCTACCCATAAAGCGTCCAGCTACCAGTGTGTGGTCTACACACAAGATTAGTTGACGGGCACAGTGTCAACACTAACGGCAGGACCTTATTTCTATGTGAAAAAAGGAGTTAGAAGAGGTATATTACACACTCCTACACTGGCACCTATATAGAACACGTGGCAATACCGCAGAAAGTCCAGTGGACCTGCGCTAATTGCACTGTTCTAAGGTCACCTACACACTATACAACCTACAGTGGAGATTTCCTACAATAAGGAAGTCTACACCTGGTTATCACGGACAGACATGCATTAAATTCTTTATTGAAACAGCATTTTTCTGCCTGCCACCACAAGTTTTAAATTGTGTGAACCCCATCCATCTATGTTGTATGTTATTCTTTTAAAATTTTTCGCAGCCTTTTAATAAAGACTAAATAAAGGTTAAATTTTAAATTAAACTCTCTAAGGTGCACCTAACTAAGGACATATCTTTTTCTTTCCAAATACTTGTTCCTATGCTCATGTCCCTAGGTTGCACACCCCTGTCTCTCAACCAAGTCTTAGATTGTACATTCTAGGGGTCCGATTATTTTCAATTTTTATCTTGTGCGATTGACCCAACCCCCTCTTTTCCAATCCAACAGGGGGCTCAGAACACACCCCTGAGGGACCCCTGTGCTGACTCAATTCACCGGATACTTGGTCTTTTATCTTAACAACCTGTGGCCTATTTGAACCAAATCCAAAATCCATCGGGATGCGGTCATTCGTCAGACTGCATTTAGGTCTACAGTCATTAGGTCGACCCCACTAGGTCGACTGGCAGGAAGGTCGACCTGACTTAAGGTCGACATGGGCCAAGGTCGACATGACTTAAGGTCGAATTTGCATAAAGGTCGACATGAGGAAGGTCGACTGGTCATAAGGTCGACATGGGTTTTTCACTGTTTTTTGAGCCGACATGTGCCGACAGGCGGTATTTCATGCCCTACCATCCACTAGGGCGTGGTGGGAGAATAAAATAGTGTGCTGAGCGCAGCGAGGCACCGTGCCCGAAGCATAGCGAGCGAAGCGAGTGTTGCGAGGGTCCGATTCTCATTGCCAACTGTGTCCATGTCGACTGTGTCGACATTCGGATAAAAAAAACAGTGAAAAACCCATGTCGACCTTATGACCAGTCGACCTTCCTCATGTCGACCTTTATGCAAATTCGACCTTAAGTCATGTCGACCTTGGCCCATGTCGACCTTAAGTCAGGTCGACCTTCCTGCCAGTCGACCTAGTGGGGTCGACCTAATGACTGTAGACCTAAATGCAGTCTGACGAATGATCCCATTCCAATCCATCTACACATGGACCCGCTTAAGCCAATATTAAACCGTTTGCTCACTAACGATGATGGGATTACAGTACTAACAGCCGAGCTGCAGTATAATCCAGGGCTGTGGAGTCGGTAGATAAATGTTCCGACCCCGACTCCTCGTACTTCTGACGCCGACTCCACAGTCCTGGTATAATCTACGAATAAATCTATAATAGTGTTCGCTCTAGCATTTTGTGCGGGCAGGGGGGTAGACTGGGCCCACCGACGTCACAGCTGTGGGCGGTCCCGGGCCCCAGACGTCACAAAAGGGGCGTGCCCGGGCCGTGACATCATCAAAGGGGGCGGGCCCGGCCAACGCCTTCATTAACGGGGGCGGGCCCGGCCCCTCCGAAGTCGCTGTGCTGCCGGGGAAGCGCCGGGTATCACCGTCTACGGTGGCGCTGGACTTCCCTGTGCGGTGTGTGGGGGCAGACACCAGGCTGTTTAGCGGGGTGCTGCTAGAGGTGCATTTTGCCCTTTAAAAATTGGGCAGGGCGCAGCGCCCCGGTAAAACAGTCTAGCGGGAACACTATATAACCCATGGCTGTGTCTAACATAGTGAGCACAGAAGTCTGTCCGATGGGAGAGGCTGAGGCATGAGGTTGGAGGACTGTGATGTTGGTGGGGATGTCTGACAGAGACGTGTAGCAGGACTTGTGGTCTGGGGGGTAGCAATCTGTCACCCCTTCCTTGCTGGATCTCTGAGTGCCGTACCCCCTCGTGTATATGGATGTATGCTATAGAGATGAGCACTGATAGGAGGCATCTCCATCCCTTGTATTATATCCAGCGATAGCATTAACCTCTCTGTGCTTTCAGTATGTCGCCCCTGTGACGTTTGAAGAGGTGGCCGTGTGTTTCTCCGAGGAGGAGTGGCGATGTCTGGACGTGTGGCAGAGACAGCTCTACAGAGAGGTCATGACGGAGAACTTCCATCTCGTCACGTCAGTGGGTGAGACCCCACCCTACATTGTACCATGGCGGTATATGCTGTAACAGCTAGTGACCCCATATACATGTGCTGAGACCCCCACCCTACATTGTGCCATGGCGGTATATGCTGTAACAGCTAGTGACCCCATATACACGTTCTGAGACCCCCACCCTACATTGTACCATGGCGGTATATGCTGTAACAGCTAGTGACCCCATATACACGTTCTGAGACCCCCACCCTACATTGTACCATGGCGGTATATGCTGTAACAACTAGTGACCCCATATACACGTTCTGAGACCCCCACCCTACATTGTACCATGGCGGTATATGCTGTAACAGCTAGTGACCCCATATACACGTTCTGAGACCCCCACCCTACATTGTACCATGGCGGTATATGCTGTAACAGCTCATGGCCCCATATACACGTTCTGAGACCCCCACCCTACATTGTACCATGGCGGTATATGCTGTAACAGCTAATGGCCCCATATACACGTGCTGAGACCCCCACCCTACATTGTGCCATGGCGGTATATGCTGTAACAGCTAGTGACTCCATATACACGTTCTGAGACCCCCACCCTACATTGTACCATGGCGGTATATGCTGTAACAGCTAGTGACCCCATATACACGTTCTGAGACCCCCACCCTACATTGTACCATGGCGGTATATGCTGTAACAGCTAATGGCCCCATATACACGTTCTGAGACCTCCACCCTACATTGTACCATGGCGGTATATGCTGTAACAGCTAGTGACCCCATATACACGTGCTGAGACCTCCACCCTACATTGTACCATGGCGGTATATGCTGTAACAGCTAATGACCCCATATACACGTTCTGAGACCCCCACCCTACATTGTACCATGGCGGTATATGCTGTAACAGCTAATGACCCCATATACACGTTCTGAGACCCCCACCCTACACTGTACCATGGCGGTGTATGCTATAACAGCTAGTGACCCCATATACACGTTCTGAGACCCCCACCCTACATTGTGCCATGGCGGTATATGCTGTAACAGCTAGTGACCCCATATACACGTGCTGAGACCCCCACCCTACATTGTACCATGGCGGTATATGCTGTAACAGCTAGTGACCCCATATACACGTGCTGAGACCCCCACCCTACATTGTACCATGGCGGTATATGCTGTAACAGCTAGTGACCCCATATACACGTTCTGAGACCCCCCACCCTACATTGTACCATGGCGGTATATGCTGTAACAGCTAGTGACCCCATATACACGTTCTGAGACCCCCACCCTACATTGTACCATGGCGGTATATGCTGTAACAGCTAGTGACCCCATATACACGTTCTGAGACCCCCACCCTACATTGTACCATGGCGGTATATGCTGTAACAGCTAATGGCCCCATATACACGTTCTGAGACCTCCCACTCACACACACACACACATTGTACCAGTATATGTGTATACCGTGACAGCTACTGACACCCCCCCCTACATTGTACCATGGTGGTATATATGTCTGGTGTAACATGTAATGACCCCGCATACTTATTCTGAGACACCCCCCTACATTGTCCCATGGATATATATATATACACCAACAATAGTGTCCTCAGCGCCCTTACTTAATAATGTCCCTCAAACATTCCAATATATGAAAAAAACAATATTTTTTAAAATAATAACAATACAGTTGTAATAGTTCTTTTTGTGAGAAGTTTTTTCTCTTTTTATTTTCAGTACAATTGACCAATACCCAACGCGTTTCGTCTCGTTAGAGACTTCTTCAGGGGTTCATGATCTTAAAAATAAATAAACAGGGTGTATTAGGCCCTTCTGGGTCCACAAGCATGAATACCGAGAATTGAATAAGGACCGTGGTTGGGGTCCAAAAAAGGACACCTCACAAGATGATTGGTGTGATAGGAGCCTTCTTATAATATTAAAATGATAAGTTGCTTTATCTATGTCATTGACATTCACAGTATATAGATATGCTTATCCCAATGTATTATTTCCAGTAGTACACGATTCAATTCCATGTGCCTGTGGGAGATGTGTGCTCATTGGGACTTGCAGTTTGGATCCCACAGGCACATGGAATTGAATCCTGTACTATTGGAAATAATACATTGGGATAAGAGAAGAATTTTGCCCTAATAGGTTCATAGCATAATCTATATACTGTGAATGTCAATGACATCGGAATAGATAAAGCAACTTATCATTTTAATATTATAAGAAGGCTCCTATCACACCAATCATCTTGTGAGGTGTCCTTTTTTGGACCCCAACCACGGTCCTTATTCAATTCTCGGTATTCATGCTTGTGGACCCAGAAGGGCCTAATACACCCTGTTTATTTATTTTTAAGATCATGAACCCCTGAAGAAGTCTCTAACGAGACGAAACGCGTTGGGTATTGGTCAATTGTACTGAAAATAAAAAGAGAACAAACTTCCCACAAAAAGAACTATTACAACTGTATTGTTATTATTTTAAAAAATATTGTTTTTTTTTCATATATTGGAATGTTTGAGGGACATTATTAAGTAAGGGCGCTGAGGACACTATTGTTGGTGTAGTGAGGTGTTGTCTATCCCAACTAGTAGGGGATAGTGTCAGCAGCGACCGCGTAGGAGTACATTTTAAATAGCGCAATCTTTGGGGATTTTGTTGATAGATATATATATACCAGGAAATAACAGGCGTCACTCTGTGACTTGTATACCAAACGTGAGTTTTACTGGTGTTTCCTGGTTTATGCCATTTCGGGCATCCGCCTTTCGTCAGGACCAAAACACAACAAAGTGCAAAAACAATTCTGTAATACAAAGTGTGACTTACATATAGGGGACCCGCCATGTAGCGTCCTCCTGACCGATGACCATAAGCGAATCTAGAATTATGGTAATGGGTGGTCCCAGATCAAAAAGGGGGCGTGGCATCATGAGAAGGGGGCGTGGCATCACAAAAAGGGGTGTGGTATTACACGTTAGACCATACACCGTAATGCCCATTACACATTTTAGCAAACTCCGTAATTCGCATTACACATAAAGCCACACGCCGTAATGCCAATTACACATAAGGCCACACACCATAATGCCCATTACACATTGTGCCACACATCATGATGCCCATTACATACTATATAACAAAACGTAATGCCCATTACATATTTGCCACATAAGTGCTGCTTACCTACGTGCTCATTGCTAGGGGGTTCTTGCTTGATGGCACCATAGTACCCATTACACATAATGCCGCACACCATAGTACCCATTACACATGATGCCACACACCAAAGTACCCATTACACATGATGCCACACACCACAGTACCCATTACACATGATGCCGCGCACCATAGTACCCATTACACACGATGCTGCACACCATAGTACCCATTACACATGATGCTGCACACCATAGTACTCATTACACATGATGCCGCACACCATAGTACCCATTACACATGATGCCGCACACCATAGTACCCATTACACATAATGCCGCGCACCATAGTACCCATTACACATGATGCCGCACACCATAGTACCCATTACACATGATGCCGCTCACCATAGTACCCATTACACATGATGCCGCACACCATAGTACCCATTACACATGATACCGCACACCATAGTACCCATTACACATGTTGCTGCGCACCATAGTACCCATTGCACATGATGCCGCACACCATAGTACCCATTACACATGATGCGGCACACCATAGTACCCATTACACATGATGCGGCACACCATAGTACCCATTACACATGATGCCGCACACCATAGTACCCATTACACATGATGCCGCACACCATAGTACCCATTACACATGATGCCGCACACCATAGTACCCATTACACATGATGCCGCACACCATAGTACCCATTACACATGATGCCGCACACCATAGTACCCATTACACATGATGCCGAACACCATAGTACCCATTACACATGATGCCGCGCACCATAGTACCCATTACACATGATGCCGCGCACCATAGTACCCATTACACATGATGCTGCACACATAATGCCCCTTACACATGATGCTGCACACATAATGCCCCTTACACATGATGCTGCCCACCGTAATGCCCCTTACACATTAAGCCACACATTATGCGTAATACCCCCACATACCGCAACTTGTAGTGTCCCTTAAGCAATGCCCCCAAAAGTGCCACTTACTGTAAATTTTGATGTGAGCCTTGTTGTGCGTGACGTCGAGGGAGCACGCCGGGCGCCGTCACCACATGATTAAAGGGGGGCGGGCTGAGGTGAAAGCGGGGAGAAGAATTGGAGCGGAAACTGCAGGGGTGACAGTCATTGACAGCTGGGCAGAGAACAGGGGGCTGCCCGGCTGTATTCAGAGCACTGCAGGTCACGGCTATTTGAAATAATACCCCTTTCACAACAGAAAATGCAGGGATTTACCCGGGAATATGGTCCCAGGATAATGCAGGGACATTCCCAGGCTGACCCCTTATACACCAGCCTAGTCCCTGCATTTCCTGGTGTGAGGGAGAGAGACAACCACTCCCCTCTCCCTACCCCCCTTTAACCAACCAGCTATATCTTTGGAACCAACTGACCCATTTACATGAGACACGTATCATATTGAAAGACTTTTGAGTTGGCTTCGAATGATTTTGGTCCCGTGAAACTGGGCTGTTTGGTTCCAGAGAAATCTGCAATCAAAGAACATAAACAGTCATGAAATTACATTTAAGAAATGAAAAAAAATGGTTTAACCTCAATTTCCCTGGAACCAATTAACCCATATGGATCCAGCCTGGTATCAGATTGAAAGCCCAGCGATTTGGGTTCGACTGGGATCAACCTCGAGCTTCAGTGATGCCGAAGGGGGAACTGGCAGCCGTTGAACTGGGTGGGGGTCGGAATTAGCTGGTCCCATGTTATCCTATAGGGAAAACGTTCCAGGTTTGCCTGGCCGTATCTCCGGTTCCCATGGGGCTAGAGACGAGAGGCTGGGCTCGTTGGAAAGCCCCATCCCTCAGCTACAAAATGAATTAATGGGTGGTCCGGTGGACCCCCGGACCACCCCCTAGACTCGCCTATGCCGATGCCCACTTCCTGGTTCACCCGGAAGTGACCTGCCTGTACTGGCAGCAGAGGATACCACACTAGGAAAGATACAAAAGTGCCAGTAATCAGTGTAATTCGTCAAAATACTTATATACATGCTTCATACATACACGCATATATGTATTTTAACGCTTAAAGTTTCTGTCCTCAAGGGACCGTCGTCAGGAGTTCAGAGCAGCAGATTTAATCCAATGCCATCCACACAGCAATTCCCACAGCAATTCCCACAGCAACGATCTGCTGCTGGCTTACAGCCATTTATACCACCTGTGTATGAATAAAGGGCACCGAACGGACTGAACTGTGCACTTCCGCGTCTCACGCTGACACGCAAGTGACGTCATTTCCGACGTCCAGTGAGCCAGTAGCCGTAATATAATGCCACACACTTGTCCCTGCCGGATCGTGATGATCGTGTGCCGCTCGGCTCCTAATGACGGCTACTGGCTCACTGGACGTCGGAAATGACGTCACTTGTGTGTCAGCGTGAGACGCGGAAGTGCACAGTTCAGTCCGTTCGGTGCCCTTTATTCATACACAGGTGGTATAAATGGCTGTAAGCCAGCAGCAGATCGTTGCTGTGGGAATTGCTGTGGGAATTGCTGCGTGGATGGCATTGGATTAAATCTGCTGCTCTGAACTCCTGACGACGGTCCCTTGAGGACAGAAACGTTAAACGTTGAGTATCATCTATATTGACTTATATGCATCTTAATTAAAATCCACAGATGGTTTATATATCTTCAAAATACGGATAATAATGGAGAGTGCTTCCTTTTCTTTGAGATATATATATATATATATATATATATATATACATACACAGAGGATGTGTGTGGTCTGTACAGTGGGGATGTGATTGGATAGGACAGAGGATATGTGTGGCCTGTACAGTGGGGATGTGATTGGATAGGACAGAGGATATGTGTGGTCTGTACAGTGGGATGTGATTGGATAGGAGAGGATATGTGTGGTCTGTACAGTGGGATGTGATTGGATAGGAGAGGATATGTGTGGACTGTACAGTGGGGATGTGATTGGATAGGACAGAGGATATGTGTGGCCTGTACAGTGGGATGTGATTGGATAGGAGAGGATATGTGTGGCCTGTACAGTGGGGATGTGATTGGATAGGACAGAGGATATGTGTGGCCTGTACAGTGGGATGTGATTGGATAGGAGAGGATATGTGTGGACTGTACAGTGGGGATGTGATTGGATAGGACAGAGGATATGTGTGGCCTGTACAGTGGGATGTGATTGGATAGGAGAGGATATGTGTGGTCTGTACAGTGGGGATGTGATTGGATAGGACAGAGGATATGTGTGGTCTGTACAGTGGGGATGTGATTGGATAGGACAGAGGATATGTGTGGTCTGTACAGTGGGGATGTGATTGGATAGGACAGAGGATATGTGTGGTCTGTACAGTGTGGATGTGATTGGATAGGAGAGGATATGTGTGGCCTGTACAGTGGGGATGTGATTGTATAGGACAGAGGATATGTGTGGCCTGTACAGTGGGGATGTGATTGGATAGGACAGAGGATATGTGTGGCCTGTACAGTGGGATGTGATTGGATAGGAGAGGATATGTGTGGACTGTACAGTGGGGATGTGATTGGATAGGACAGAGGATAGGTGTGGTCTGTACAGTGGGGATGTGATTGGATAGGACAGAGGATATGTGTGGTCTGTACAGTGGGGATGTGATTGGATAGGACAGAGGATATGTGTGTACTGTACAGTGGGGATGTGATTGGATAGTACAGAGGATATGTGTGGTCTGTACAGTGGGGATGTGATTGGATAGGACAGAGGATATGTGTGGTCTGTACAGTGGGGATGTGATTGGATAGGACAGAGGATATGTGTGGTCTGTACAGTGGGGATGTGATTGGATAGGAGAGGATATGTGTGGTCTGTACAGTGGGGATGTGATTGGATAGGACAGAGGATATGTGTGGCCTGTACAGTGGGGATGTGATTGGATAGGATAGGATGGGATATGTGTGGTCTGTACAGTGGGGATGTGATTGGATAGGAGAGGATATGTGTGGCCTGTACAGTGGGGATGTGATTGGATAGGACAGAGGATATGTGTGGCCTGTACAGTGGGGATGTGATTGGATAGGACAGAGGATATGTGTGTCCTGTACAGTGGGGATGTGATTGGATAGGACAGAGGATATGTGTGGTCTGTACAGTGGGGATGTGATTGGATAGGAGAGGATATGTGTGGTCTGTACAGTGGGGATGTGATTGGATAGGACAGAGGATATGTGTGGTCTGTACAGTGGGGATGTGATTGGATAGGAGAGGATATGTGTGGTCTGTACAGTGGGGATGTGATTGGATAGGAGAGGATATGTGTGGTCTGTACAGTGTGGATGTGATTGGATAGGAGAGGATATGTGTGGTCTGTACAGTGGGGATGTGATTGGATAGGACAGAGGATATGTGTGGCCTGTACAGTGGGGATGTGATTGGATAGGACAGAGGATATGTGTGGCCTGTACAGTGGGGATGTGATTGGATAGGACAGAGGATATGTGTGGTCTGTACAGTGGGATGTGATTGGATAGGAGAGGATATGTGTGGTCTGTACAGTGGGGATGTGATTGGATAGGACAGAGGATATGTGTGGCCTGTACAGTGGGGATGTGATTGGATAGGACAGAGGATATGTGTGGTCTGTACAGAGGGGGTGTGATTGGATAGGACAGAGGATATGTGTGGCCTGTACAGTGGGGATGTGATTGGATAGGAGAGGATATGTGTGGTCTGTACAGTGGGGATGTGATTGGATAGGAGAGGATATGTGTGGTCTGTACAGTGTGGATGTGATTGGATAGGAGAGGATATGTGTGGTCTGTACAGTGGGGATGTGATTGGATAGGAGAGGATATGTGTGGCCTGTACAGTGGGGATGTGATTGGATAGGACAGAGGATATGTGTGGCCTGTACAGTGGGGATGTGATTGGATAGGACAGAGGATATGTGTGGTCTGTACAGTGGGGATGTGATTGGATAGGACAGAGAATATGTGTGGCCTGTACAGTTTGGATGTGATTGGATAGGAGAGGATATGTGTGGCCTGTACAGTGGGGATGTGATTGGATAGGACAGAGGATATGTGTGGTCTGTACAGTGTGGATGTGATTGGATAGGACAGAGGATATGTGTGTACTGTACAGTGGGGATGTGATTGGATAGGACAGAGGATGTGTGTGGCCTGTACAGTGGGGATGTGATTGGATAGGACAGAGGATATGTGTGGACTGTACAGTGGGGATGTGATTGGATAGGAGAGGATATGTGTGGTCTGTACAGTGTGGATGTGATTGGATAGGACAGAGGATATGTGTGGCCTGTACAGTGGGGATGTGATTGGATAGGACAGAGAATATGTGTGGTCTGTACAGTGGGGATGTGATTGGATAGGAGAGGATATGTGTGGCCTGTACAGTGGGGATGTGATTGGATAGGACAGAGGATATGTGTGGCCTGTACAGTGCGGATGTGATTGGATAGGACAGAGGATATGTGTGTACTGTACAGTGGGGATGTGATTGGATAGGAGAGGATATCTGTGGCCTGTACAGTGGGGATGTGATTGGATAGGACAGAGGATATGTGTGGCCTGTACAGTGGGGATGTGATTGGATAGGAGAGGATATGTGTGGTCTGTACAGTGCGGATGTGATTGGATAGGACAGAGGATATGTGTGGCCTGTACAGTGAGGATGTGATTGGATAGGACAGAGGATATGTGTGGTCTGTACAGTGGGGATGTGATTGGATAGGACAGAGGATATGTGTGGTCTGTACAGTGGGGATGTGATTGGATAGGAGAGGATATGTGTGGTCTGTACAGTGGGGATGTGATTGGATAGGAGAGGATATGTGTGTACTGTACAGTGGGGATGTGATTGGATAGGAGAGGATATGTGTGGACTGTACAGTGGGGATGTGATTGGATAGGACAGAGGATATGTGTGGTCTGTACAGTGGGGATGTGATTGGATAGGACAGAGGATATGTGTGGTCTGTACAGTGGGGATGTGATTGGATAGGACAGAGGATATGTGTGGTCTGTACAGTGCGGATGCGATTGGATAGGAGAGGATATGTGTGGCCTGTACAGTGCGGATGTGATTGGATAGGACAGAGGATATGTGTGTACTGTACAGTGGGGATGTGATTGGATAGGAGAGGATATGTGTGGACTGTACAGTGGGGATGTGATTGGATAGGACAGAGGATATGTGTGGTCTGTACAGTGGGGATGTGATTGGATAGGACAGAGGATATGTGTGGTCTGTACAGTGGGGATGTGATTGGATAGGAGAGGATATGTGTGGACTGTACAGTGGGGATGTGATTGGATAGGACAGAGGATATGTGTGGTCTGTACAGTGGGGATGTGATTGGATAGGAGAGGATATGTGTGGTCTGTACAGTGGGGATGTGATTGGATAGGACAGAGGATGTGTGTGGACTGTACAGTGGGGATGTGATTGGATAGGAGAGGATATGTGTGGTCTGTACAGTGGGATGTGATTGGATAGGACAGAGGATATGTGTGGTCTGTACAGTGGGGATGTGATTGGATAGGACAGAGGATATGTGTGGTCTGTACAGTGGGTAGTGATTGGATAGGACAGAGGATATGTGTGGCCTGTTCAGTGGGGATGTGATTGGATAGGACAGAGGATGTGTGTGGACTGTACAGTGGGGATGTGATTGGATAGGAGAGGATATGTGTGGCCTGTACAGTTTGGATGTGATTGGATAGGAGAGGATATGTGTGGTCTGCACAGTGGGGATGTGATTGGATAGGAGAGGATATGTGTGGTCTGTACAGTGGGGATGTGATTGGATAGGACAGAGGATATGTGTGGTCTGTACAGTGGGGATGTGATTGGATAGGAGAGGATATGTGTGGTCTGTACAGTGGGGATGTGATTGGATAGGAGAGGATATGTGTGGTCTGTACAGTGGGGATGTGATTGGATAGGACAGAGGATATGTGTGGACTGTACAGTGCGGATGTGATTGGATAGGACAGAGGATATGTGTGGCCTGTACACCGGGGATGTGATTGGATAGGACAGAGGATATGTGTGGCCTGTACGGATTCAGTATTGAATCCCGGCGGTCGGGATCCCGGCGTTCAGAATCCCGACGCCGGAATCCCGACCGCCGAAATCCCGACAAGGGGGGGACGTGGATCGCCCCCCCTTGCGGGCTCGCCACGCAGCGGGCCCGGTGCCTCGCTACGCTCGGCACACTAATTTATTCTCCCTCCAGGGGTGTCGTGGACACCCCCGAAGGGAGAAAGTGTCGGGATTTCGGAGGTCGGGATTCCGGCGTCGGGATTCTGAACGCCGGGATCCCGACCGCCGGGATCTTAACTGCATCCCGCCTGTACAGTGGGGATGTGATTGGATAGGACAGAGGATATGTGTGGTCTGTACAGTGGGGATGTGATTGGATAGGAGAGGATATGTGTGGTCTGTACAGTGGGGATGTGATTGGATAGGAGAGGATATGTGTGGCCTGTACAGTGGGGATGTGATTGGATAGGACAGAGGATATGTGTGGTCTGTACAGTGGGGATGTGATTGGATAGGACAGAGGATGTGTGTGGTCTGTACAGTGGGGATGTGATTGGATAGGAGAGGATATGTGTGGTCTGTACAGTGGGGATGTGATTGGATAGGACAGAGGATATGTGTGGCCTGTACAGTGGGGATGTGATTGGATAGGACAGAGGATATGTGTGTGGTCTGTACAGTGGGGATGTGATTGGATAGGACAGAGGATATGTGTGGTCTGTACAGTGGGGATGTGATTGGATAGGACAGAGGATATGTGTGGTCTGTACAGTGGGGATGTGATTGGATAGGACAGAGGATAGGTGTGGTCTGTACAGTGGGGATGTGATTGGATAGGACAGAGGATAGGTGTGGCCTGTACAGTGGGGATGTGATTGGATAGGAGAGGATATGTGTGGTCTGTACAGTGGGGATGTGATTGGATAGGACAGAGGATATGTGTGGTCTGTACAGTGGGGATGTGATTGGATAGGAGAGGATATGTGTGGTCTGTACAGTGGGGATGTGATTGGATAGGAGAGGATATGTGTGGTCTGTACAGTGGGGATGTGATTGGATAGGACAGAGGATATGTGTGGTCTGTACAGTGGGGATGTGATTGGATAGGACAAAGGATATGTGTGGTCTGTACAGTGGGGATGTGATTGGATAGGACAGAGGATATGTGTGGTCTGTACAGTGGGGATGTGATTGGATAGGACAGAGGATATGTGTGGTCTGTACAGTGGGGATGTGATTGGATAGGACAAAGGATATGTGTGGTCTGTACAGTGGGGATGTGATTGGATAGGACAGAGGATATGTGTGGTCTGTACAGTGGGGATGTGATTGGATAGGACAGAGGATATGTGTGGCCTGTACAGTGGGGATGTGATTGGATAGGACAGAGGATATGTGTGGTCTGTACAGTGGGGATGTGATTGGATAGGACAGAGGATATGTGTGGTCTGTACAGTGGGGATGTGATTGGATAGGACAGAGGATATGTGTGGCCTGTACAGTGTGGATGTGATTGGATAGGACAGAGGATATGTGTGGTCTGTACAGTGGGGATGTGATTGGATAGGACAGAGGATATGTGTGGTCTGTACAGTGGGGATGTGATTGGATAGGAGAGGATATGTGTGGTCTGTACAGTGTGGATGTGATTGGATAGGACAGAGGATAGGTGTGGCCTGTACAGTGGGGATGTGATTGGATAGGACAGAGGATATGTGTGGCCTGTACAGTGCGGATGTGATTGAATAGGACAGAGGATGTGTGGGCTGTACAGTGTGGATGTGATTGGATAGGACAGAGTATATGTGTGGTCTGTACAGTGGGGATGTGATTGGATAGGAGAGGATATGTGTGGCCTGTACAGTGGGGATGTGATTGGATAGGACAGAGGATATGTGTGTACTGTACAGTGGGGATGTGATTGGATAGTACAGAGGATATGTGTGGTCTGTACAGTGCGGATGTGATTGGATAGGAGAGGATATGTGTGGCCTGTACAGTGGGGATGTGATTGGATAGGAGAGGATATGTGTGGACTGTACAGTTGGGATGTGATTGGATAGGACAGATGATATGTGTGGTCTGTACAGTGGGGATGTGATTGGATAGGACAGAGGATATGTGTGGCCTGTACAGTGGGGATGTGAATGGATAGGACAGAGGATATGTGTGGCCTGTACAGTGGGGATGTGATTAGATAGGACAGAGGATATGTGTGGTCTGTACAGTGGGGATGTGATTGGATAGGAGAGGATATGTGTGGCCTGTACAGTGGGGGTGTGATTGGATAGGAGAGGATATGTGTGGACTGTACAGTGGGGGTGTGATTGGATAGGAGAGGATATCTGTGGTCTGTACAGTGGGGATGTGATTGGATAGGAGAGGATATGTGTGGTCTGTACAGTGGGGATGTGATTGGATAGGACAGAGGATATGTGTGGCCTGTACAGTGCGGATGTGATTAGATAGGACAGAGGATATGTGTGGTCTGTACAGTGGGGATGTGATTGGATAGGACAGAGGATATGTGTGGCCTGTACAGTGGGGATGTGATTGGATAGGAGAGGATATGTGTGGTCTGTACAGTGGGGATGTGATTGGATAGGACAGAGGATATGTGTGGTCTGTACAGTGGGGATGTGATTGGATAGGACAGAGGATATGTGTGGTCTGTACAGTGGGGATGTGATTGGATAGGAGAGGATATGTGTGGTCTGTACAGTGGGGATGTGATTAGATAGGACAGAGGATATGTGTGACCTGTACAGTGGGGATGTGATTGGATAGGAGAGGATATGTGTGGTCTGTACAGTGGGGATGTGATTAGATAGGACAGAGGATATGTGTGGTCTGTACAGTGGGGATGTGATTGGATAGGAGAGGATATGTATGGCCTGTACAGTGGGGATGTGATTGGATAGGAGAGGATATGTGTGGCCTGTACAGTGGGGATGTGATTGGATAGGAGAGGATATGTGTGGCCTGTACAGTGGGGATGTGATTGGATAGGAGAGGATATGTGTGGTCTGTACAGTGGGGATGTGATTGGATAGGACAGAGGATATGTGTGGTCTGTACAGTGGAGATGTGATTGGATAGGAGAGGATATGTGTGGCCTGTACAGTGGGGATGTGATTGGATAGGAGAGGATATGTGTGGCCTGTACAGTGGGGATGTGATTGGATAGGAGAGGATATGTGTGGTCTGTACAGTGGGGATGTGATTGGATAGGACAGAGGATATGTGTGGCCTGTACAGTGGGGATGTGATTGGATAGGAGAGGATATGTGTGTGGCCTGTACAGTGCGGATGTGATTAGATAGGACAGAGGATATGTGTGGTCTGTACAGGGTGGATGTGATTGGATAGGACAGAGGATATGTGTGGTCTGTACAGTGGGGATGTGATTGGATAGGAGAGGATATGTGTGGTCTGTACAGTGGGGATGTGATTGGATAGGAGAGGATATGTGTGGCCTGTACAGTGGGGATGTGATTGGATAGGACAGAGGGTATGTGTGGCCTGTACAGTGGGGATGTGATTGGGTAGGAGAGGATATGTGTGGCCTGTACAGTGGGGATGTGATTGGATAGGAGAGGATATGTGTGGACTGTACAGTGGGGATGTGATTGGATAGGAGAGGATATGTGTGGTCTGTACAGTGTGGATGTGATTGGATAGGAAAGGATATGTGTGGCCTGTACAGTGGGGATGTGATTGGATAGGACAGAGGATATGTGTGGTCTGTACAGTGGGGATGTGATTAGATAGGAGAGGATATGTGTGGCCTGTACAGTGGGGATGTGATTGGATAGGAGAGGATATGTGTGGACTGTACAGTGGGGATGTGATTGGATAGGACAGAGGATATGTGTGGCCTGTACAGTGCTGATGTGATTGGATAGGACAGAGGATATGTGTGGTCTGTACAGTGGGGATGTGATTGGATAGGAGAGGATATGTGTGGCCTGTACAGTGGGATGTGATTGGATAGGAGAGGATATGTGTGGACTGTACAGTGGGGATGTGATTGGATAGGACAGAGGATATGTGTGGCCTGTACAGTGGGAATGTGATTGGATAGGAGAGGATATGTGTGGTCTGTACAGTTGGGATGTGATTGGATAGGAGAGGATATGTGTGGTCTGTACAGTGGGGATGTGATTGGATAGGAGAGGATATGTGTGGTCTGTACAGTGGGGATGTGATTAGATAGGAGAGGATATGTGTGACCTGTACAGTGGGGATGTGATTGGATAGGACAGAGGATATGTGTGGTCTGTACAGTGGGGATGTGATTGGATAGGACAGAGGATATGTGTGGTCTGTACAGTGGGGATGTGATTGGATAGGAGAGGATGTGTGTGGTCTGTACAGTAGGGATGTGATTGGATAGGACAGAGGATATGTGTGGTCTGTACAGTGGGGATGTGATTGGATAGGACAGAGGATATGTGTGGTCTGTACAGTGGGGATGTGATTGGATAGGAGAGGATATGTGTGGTCTGTACAGTGGGATGTGATTGGATAGGACAGAGGATATGTGTGGTCTGTACAGTGGGGATGTGATTGGATAGGAGAGGATATGTGTGGTCTGTACAGTGGAGATGTGATTGGATAGGAGAGGATATGTGTGGTCTGTACAGTGGGGATGTGATTGGATAGGACAGAGGATATGTGTGGTCTGTACAGTGGGGATGTGATTGGATAGGATAGAGGATATGTGCGGACTGTACAGTGGGGATGTGATTGAATAGGACAGAGGATATGTGTGGCCTGTACAGTGCCGATGTGATTGGATAGGACAGAGGATATGTGTGGCCTGTACAGTGAGGATGCGATTGGATAGGAGAGGATATGTGTGGTCTGTACAGTGGGGATGTGATTGGATAGGACAGATGATATGTGTGGTCTGTACAGTGGGGATGTGATTGGATAGGACAGAGGATATGTGTGGCCTGTACAGTGGGGATGTGATTGGATAGGAGAGGATATGTGTGGTCTGTACAGTGGGGATGTGATTGGATAGGAGAGGATATGTGTGGTCTGTACAGTGGGGATGTGATTGGATAGGAGAGGATATGTGTGGTCTGTACAGTGGGGATGTGATTGGATAGGACAGAGGATATGTGTGGTCTGTACAGTGGGGATGTGATTGGATAGGACAGAGGATATGTGTGGTCTGTACAGTGGGGATGTGATTGGATAGGAGAGGATATGTGTGGTCTGTACAGTGCCGATGTGATTGGATAGGACAGAGGATATATGTGGTCTATACAGTGGGGATGTGATTGGATAGGACAGAGGATATGTGTGGCCTGTACAGTGGGGATGTGATTGGATAGGACAGAGGATATGTGTGGCCTGTACAGTGGGGATGTGATTGGATAGGAGAGGATATGTGTGGTCTGTACAGTGGGGATGTGATTGGATAGGAGAGGATATGTGTGGTCTGTACAGTGCCGATGTGATTGGAAAGGACAGAGGATATATGTGGTCTATACAGTGGGGATGTGATTGGATAGGAGAGGATATGTGTGGTCTGTACAGTGGGGATGTGATTGGATAGGACAGAGGATATGTGTGGCCTGTACAGTGGCGATGTGATTGGATAGGACAGAGGATATGTGTGGTCTGTACAGTGGGGATGTGATTTGGATAGGAGAGGATATGTGTGGCCTGTACAGTGGGGATGTGATTGGATAGGACAGAGGATATGTGTGGCCTGTACAGTGGGGATGTGATTGGATAGGAGAGGATATGTGTGGTCTGTACAGTGGGGATGTGATTGGATAGGAGAGGATATGTGTGGTCTGTACAGTGCCGATGTGATTGGATAGGACAGAGGATATGTGTGGTCTGTACAGTGGGGATGTGATTGGATAGGACAGAGGATATGTGTGGTCTGTACAGTGGGGATGTGATTGGATAGGAGAGGATATGTGTGGTCTGTACAGTGGGGATGTGATTGGATAGGAGAGGATATGTGTGGCCTGTACAGTGGGGATGTGATTGGATAGGACAGAGGATATGTGTGGCCTGTACAGTGGGGATGTGATTGGATAGGAGAGGATATGTGTGGTCTGTACAGTGGGGATGTGATTGGATAGGAGAGGATATGTGTGGCCTGTACAGTGGGGATGTGATTGGATAGGACAGAGGATATGTGTGGTCTGTACAGTGCGGATGTGATTGGATAGGACAGAGGATATGTGTGACCTGTACAGTGGGGATGTGATTGGATAGGAGAGGATATGTGTGGTCTGTACAGTGGGGATGTGATTGGATAGGAGAGGATATGTGTGGCCTGTACATTGGGGATGTGATTGGATAGGACAGAGGATATGTGTGGTCTGTACAGGTGGGATGTGATTGGATAGGAGAGGATATGTGTGGTCTGTACAGTGGGGATGTGATTGGATAGGAGAGGATATGTGTGGTCTGTACAGTGGGGATGTGATTGGATAGGAGAGGATATGTGTGGTCTGTACAGTGGGGATGTGATTGGATAGGACAGAGGATATGTGTGGTCTGTACAGTGGGGATGTGATTGGATAGGACAGAGGATATGTGTGGTCTGTACAGTGGGGATGTGATTAGATAGGAACGGTACTGTATATGAAGGTTCTATGACTGGTTCTGGAATATGATAAGCTGCCTGAAGATGTGAGTTTTTAGGGAACGCTTATAGGTTTGGAGACTGGAGGAGTCTTATTGTGCTTGGGAGGGCATTCCACAGAGTGGGTGCAGCCCGAAGAAAGTCCTGCAGTCGGGAATGGGAGCGAGTAATGAGTGTGGATGAGAGACGCAGATCTTGTGAGGAGCGTAGAGGTTGTGTTGGATGATATTTTGAGATAAGAGAAGAGATGTATGTTGGTGTAGTTTGGTTTATGGCTTTGTGTGTAAGTAAAAGCATTTCTTCTTCTTCCTTCATGGCAGCCCTCACATAACGGGGCTCCACTCTGATAGGCAGGCAGTTTCTCTTAGGATCCGCCCACCTCTCCTACATAAGCTCCCTCCTCCCCACATCCCCCTGTATTCCGGTCTCCTTTCTGTTAGTAGGCAGGCTAGTAAGGTATATGTTATTTTATTTTTGTTCTATTAACAGTGGTCCGGTTTGGCTACTGTTATTGGGTTGAGAGAGGGGGGCGGTGCCGCTCCTAAGCTGGTGGCTGAATGCTTGGAGCGCCGTTCTAGGCTGTGAAGCGGTGGAGTCCCGGCAGGTGCCGCATTCAGCTTGCATGGCGGTGAGTGCAGCACACTGGGAGAGTGTGTGCGCTGTTGGACGGGCACGCATGGATGACGCCAGGTGCTGGAGCCGCTTGTCTGTTCTATTTGTTGGAAGTGCGTTGCAGTGAGCACTTCCGCCTTTCCGGATTCAGCGTCTGAGCTTCCTGACATGCGCACTGGCGCCGGAAGTCAGGTTCTGGTGTCCTGTATAAAACGCCCCAATGTTGTGGATGTCCAGACATGGAAGATCCCTTTCCACAAATACCGGTGCTCTCCACATGGAGGTTAGCCCTCACAGAGGCCTGTTTTTATTAGTTGTTCGGTCCTTTAGCGAGAGTTTCTATTCTTCTAGTGTATATTCTGGTTCTAAGAAGAGGAATATTTCTGAAATGTGTCCAGCTTGTGATGAAGTGTTTTCCGGAACTGTGGAAGAGTCTATGTTCCGGATTCTAGTGCAGCCTCTGGTACACTAGTGGGCACAGCGTGTGGAGTGGATGAAGAGCAATTCAGCGGTCAAGGTCTCCGGCCAGTCTGGACTTGGATTATGGTGAATTGCCTGATTATGTATCAGATGATAAAGCTCCAGGTCTGTCTAGTGCCGAGTCAGGGAAGTGGTTGAAGACAGCAGGATGGTTCATATGGATATCTATGAATCCTAAGGATCCATCTAAAGTGGACCAGGATTCTCTCTTTGAGGATAGGTCCATAAAGGGATATCCTGCAGAAGGAGTGGCGAGGTGTGGATACGAATATTGGTAATATGAGAAGAGTGGAACATATGGACCCAATTTGTGATGCAGAGCTTCCTAAATGGTGTGAAATTCCCCAAATTGATGCAGCAGTAGCTGAAATAACCACTTTTCCCCTAGAGGGCGGTGCGGCTCTCAGGGATCCTATGGGGAGTGCGTTTAACTGCATACCCCTAGTTCAGTAACTTGCGGTCACCTCGGTGGGTAGAGCTCCCGGGTTATGGTGCTCGCTGCAGAAAACCCAAACTGCTATTGTATATGTGTGAGGCATCGTTAGACGTCTTTAACCCCTGGTATCCTGGCTAGAAGAGCCTTATGGCTCAGGTCACGGGCAGCACATTCTCATTGGACACATTTACCTTAGGAAGGATCGTTTTTATTTGGAAGTAAATTAGATTCCTTAATTCATGAGATTACCACAAGATAGAGGTGGTAGATACATGGAGAATTCCTTCAGGCAGCGGTTCCAGCAGGCAGCGGTTCCAGCAGGCAGCGGTTCCAGCAGGCCAGGTCGTATACACCCGGTCGCCCTACAAGGTTCTTTCCTAACACTTCCAGATCTTACTTTCAGCAAGTCGCGGGAACAATCTCCAGGTTTGCGGAACTATGGATAATAAATGTTCAGGACAAGTGGGTCTTGAATATAATTTCCGAGGGATATCATTTCGATTTTCTCAGCACGCCAAGGATAGACAAGTTTGTTGAATCAAGACCGCTAAATCTAGATATGGAAATCTTGACCCTAGTAAAGAGTCCGAGCGACGTAATCCGCTCTGGGGCAGTAGAACGAGGAAAAGAAGGGGTTTTATTCTCGTCTATTCATTGTGCCAAAGCTTCAGGAGGGATCAGGACCATTGTGGACCTAAGAAGCTTAAACAAAAGAATAATGCTGCCCACACACTTGTGAGATATCGCATGCAATCCTTCGATTTCGACCTCATCTGGCCGAGTAATGAATGATTTGTATGCACAAAATGTCTGCCATTCGACGCGATGTGCGGGCATGCCACTCGAATGTCGCGTCTCACGATCTTATGTGCTGCACATAATATTTCTCCAATTGTACATGCGGTCGAACGCTGTTTTGTGCGCATGCGGTTTTTCTTGAAGAGTTCTGGTCACTTCCCTTCCACCCTCAGTGCACAGGACTGGAGAGGAGACTGGATGCACGCTGCTGGGGAAAAGGTAGGCCGGCTACACCATGGACCACAAATGTTTCTGTTACTTTATAAACAACACTGCCCACTTTATATACTGTATACTTCATGCTGCACCACTGCAAATACAGGCCTCTCAGGCATATGTGCACACCATTATACTGCCCCACTGCCCACCATTATACTGCCCACCATTATACTGCCCCACTTCCCACCATTATACTGCCCCACTTCCCACTATTATACTGCCCCTCTGCCCACCATTATACTGCCCCACTGCCCACCATTATACTGCCCCACTGCCCACCATTATACTGCCCACCATTATACTGCCCCACTTCCCACCATTATACTGCCCCACTTCCCACCATTATACTGCCCACCATTATACTGCCCCACTTCCCACCATTATACTGCCCACCATTATACTGCCCCACTTCCCACTATTATACTGCCCCACTGCCCACCATTATACTGCCCCACTGCCCACCATTATACTGCCCACCATTATACTGCCCCACTGCCCACCATTATACTGCCCCACTTCCCACCATTATACTGCCCCACTTCCCACCATTATACTGCCCCACTTCCCACCATTATACTGCCCCACTGCCCACCATTATACTGCCCCACTTCCCACCATTATACTGCCCCACTTCCCACCATTATACTGCCCACCATTATACTGCCCCACTTCCCACCATTATACTGCCCCACTGCCCACCATTATACTGCCCACCATTATACTGCCCACCATTATACTGCCCCACTGCCCACCATTATACTGCCCCACTGCCCACCATTATACTGCCCCACTGCCCACCATTATACTGCCCCACTGCCCACCATTATACTGCCCCACTGCCCACCATTATACTGCCCACCATTATACTGCCCCACTTCCCACCATTATACTGCCCCACTTCCCACCATTATACTGCCCCACTGCCCACCATTATACTGCCCCACTTCCCACCATTACACTGCCCCACTGCCCACCATTATACTGCCCCACTTCCCACCATTATACTGCCCCACTGCCCACCATTATACTGCCCCACTGCCCACCATTATACTGCCCCACTTCCCACCATTATACTGCCCCACTGCCCACCATTATACTGCCCCACTTCCCACCATTATACTGCCCCACTTCCCACCGTTATACTGCCCCACTGCTCACCATTATACTGCCCCACTGCCCATGATTATACTGCCCCACTGCCCATGATTATACTGCCCCACTGCCCACCATTATACTGCCCCATTGCCCACCATTATACTGCCCCACTTCCCACCGTTATACTGCCCCACTTCCCACCATTATACTGCCCCACTGCCCATGATTATACTGCCCCACTTCCCACCATTATACTGCCCCACTTCCCACCGTTATACTGCCCCACTTCCCACCATTATACTGCCCCATTGCCCACCATTATATGGCCTACTTCCCACCATTATAGTGTCCCACTGCCCACCATTATACTGCCCCATTTCCCACCATTATACTGCCCCATTGCCCACCATTATACTGCCCCATTGCCCACCATTATACTGCCCCAGTTCCCACCATTATACTGCCCCACTTCCCACCGTTATACTGCCCCACTTCCCACCATTATAGTGTCCCACTGCCCACCATTATACTGCCCCATTTCCCACCATTATACTGCCCCACTGCCCACCATTATACTGCCCCACTGCCCACCATTATACTGCCCCACTTCCCACCATTATACTGCCCACCATTATACTGCCCACCATTATGCTGCCCCACTTCCCACCATTATACTGCCCCACTTCCCACAGTTATACTGCCCCACTGCTCACCATTATAGTGCCCCACTGCTCACCATTATACTGCCCCACTTCCCACCATTATACTGCTCACCATTATACTTCCCACCATTATACTGCCCACCATTATACTGCCCCACTTCCCAGCATTATACTGCCCCACTGCCCACCATTATACTGCCCCACTGCCCACCATTATACTGCCCACCATTATACTGCCCCACTTCCCACCATTATACTGCCCCACTGCCCACCATTATACTGCCCCACTGCCCACCATTATACTGCCCACCATTATACTGCCCCACTTCCCACCATTATACTGCCCCACTGCCCACCATTATACTGCCCCATTGCCCACCATTATATGGCCTACTTACCACCATTATAGTGTCCCACTGCCCACCATTATACTGCCCCATTTCCCACCATTATAATGCCCCATTGCCCACCATTATACTGCCCCATTGCCCACCATTATACTGCCCCAGTTCCCACCATTATACTGCCCCATTGCCCACCATTATACTGCCCCAGTTCCCACCATTATACTGCCCCACTGCCCACCATTATACTGCCCACCATTATACTGCCCACCATTATACTTCCCCACTTCCCACCATTATACTGCCCCACTTCCCACCATTATACTGCCCCACTGCCCACCATTGTACTGCCCCACTGCCCACCATTATACTTTCCCACTTCCCACCATTATACTGCCCACCATTATACTGCCCCACTGCCCACCATTATGCTTCCCCACTTCCCACCATTATACTGCCCACCATTATACTGCCCCACTGCCCACCATTATACTGCCCCACTGCCCACCATTATACTTCCCCACTTCCCACCATTATACTGCCCACCATTATACTGCCCCACTTCCCACCATTATACTGGCCCACTGCCCACCATTATACTGGCCCACTTCCTTCCAGTATACTGCCCCACTTCCCACCATTATACTGGCCCACTGCCCACCATTATACTGCCCCACTTCCCACCATTATACTGCCCCACTGCCCACCATTATACTGCCCCACTGCCCACGATTATACTGCCCCACTGCCCACCATTATACTGCCCCACTGCCCACCATTACACTGCCCCACTTCCCACCATTATACTGGCCCACTGCCCACCATTATACTGCCCCACTGCCCACGATTATACTGCCCCACTACCCACCATTATACTGCCCCACTACCCACCATTATACTGCCCCACTGCCCACCATTATACTGCCCCACTGCCCACCATTACACTGCCCCACTTCCCACCATTATACTGGCCCACTTCCCACCATTATACTGCCCCACTTCCCACCATTACACTTCCCACCATTATACTGCCCCACTTCCCACCATTACACTGCCCCTCTTCCCACCATTACACTGCCCCACTTCCCACCATTACACTGCCCCACTTCCCACCATTTCACTGCCCTACTTCCCACCATTACACTGCCCCTCTTCCCACCATTACACTGCCCCACTTCCCTCCGTTATACTCCCCCACTTCCCACCGTTATTCTGCCCCACTTCCCACCATTTCACTGCCCCTCTTCCCACCATTACACTGCCCCACTTCCCACCGTTATACTCCCCCACATCCCACCGTTATTCTGCCCCACTTCCCACCGTTATACTGCCCCACTTCCCACCGTTATACTGCCCCACTTCCCACCGTTATACTGCCCCACTGCCCACCGTTATACTGCCCCACTTCCCACCGTTACACTGCCCCTCTTCCCACCATTATACAGCCCCACTTCCCACCATTATACTCCCCCACTTCCCACCATTATACTCCCCCACTTCCCACCATTATACAGCCCCACTGCCCACCATTATACAGCCCCACTGCCCACCATTATACTGCCCCACTTCCCACCGTTACACTGCCCCACTTCCCACCATTATACTGCCCCACTTCCCACCATTATACTGCCCCACTTCCCACCGTTATACTGCCCCACTGCCCACCGTTATACTGCCCCACTGCCCACCGTTATACTGCCCCACTTCCCACCGTTATACTGCCCCACTTCCCACCGTTATACTGCCCCACTGCCCACAGTTATACTGCCCCACTTCCCACCGTTACACTCCCCCACTTCCCACCATTATACTCCCCCACTTCCCACCATTATACTGCCCCACTTCCCACCGTTATACTGCCCCACTTCCCACCATTATACTCCCCCACTTCCCACCATTATACTGCCCCACTTCCCACCATTATACTGCCCCACTTCCCACCATTATACTGCCCCACTTCCCACCGTTACACTGCCCCACTTCCCACCGTTACACTCCCCCACTTCCCACCGTTACACTCCCCCACTTCCCACCATTATACTGCCCCACTTCCCACCGTTACACTGCCCCTCTTCCCACCGTTACACTCCCCCACTTCCCACCGTTACACTCCCCCACTTCCCACCATTATACTGCCCCACTGCCCACCGTTACACTGCCCCACTTCCCACCGTTACACTCCCCCACTTACCACCGTTACACTCCCCCACTTCCCACCGTTACACTCCCCCACTTCCCACCGTTACACTCCCCCACTTCCCACCATTACACTGCCCCACTTCCCACCATTATACAGCCCCATTGCCCACCATTATGCTGCAGCAGGCTCATGTACACACTGTTTTATACTGCCCCACTGCCCGTGTGAACACCATTTGTTGCAGCACCCCTCACGGTAATGTATTATCATAAACACCACCAAATTTTAACTCCAAAACAAACTTTATTTTACAACACCAACTATAATACAAACTTTAAATATCAACAGTATAATAAATGCAACTATTTACACAAACTATTTATGAACAATATTTACATCTGTTTTTTTATTTTTTATTCTGCAGATGTCGCATGAAACGCGGGACTTCCTGTTTGGCTTTATCAGCCTTTACCGCGAGGAGGAGGGTTTGTGGCTGACGTCATCCCCTGACTACAGCAATAAACAGAAGCGGGAGGCTGCTTACAACCGCCTGGTGGAGTACTCCAAGCCCACGTACTTGGCCGCCTTGGAGTCAGAGGAGGGATGTCAGGATGCAGAGGAGCAGAGTGGGGTAAGTTGATATTGTTATTGTTTTTATTATCTAATAGATCCTCCTGCCATGACACAGCTCCCTCCTCATTGAAATATGCATTATAGCTTTCCCGGACCTGTTTGGCCCTAGCAGAGCCGCGTAAGGAAACTGCAGGAGCCGACACAGAGGAAATCTGCGCTAGCTCCGCTTCGGGTCCTGCTGGGAGCAATGGCATTCTGTTGCTGGCCTTGCGTCGGAGAATTTTGTGCAGTGGACAGCATGCTGTTACGGCATAGTTTATTTTGTCCAGCTGCATGTTGATGGGTTGGTGGAAGATCCTGAATCGGTTGCTGAGAATGCCAAATGCATTCTCCACAACCCTGCGTGCCCTAGAAAGGTGGTAACTGGTTCAGGACTCTTTGTGGGTAGGCCTTCATTATATGTTTGTGCAGTGCGGATGCCTCATCTGCCACAAACCCAGCAGGTTAATGGTGTTGGTGGACAGCCGATCGTAGAAGCGGGTATTCCTTAGGGACCCGCCATCTGAGCATTGGCCATTTTTCCCCATCCAGGAAAATAAATTCATAGTTGGCTTTGACCTCCGTCATGAGAACAATGCTGAAGTAGCCCTTATAATTAAAGTAGTTAGAGCTGCTGTTGGTGGGTTTGGTGATGCGCACATGTTTCCCATCTATTGTCCCACCGCAGTTTGGGAAATTCCAGCGCCTATCAAATTCCTCTGCGATGCCTTGCCATTCTTCAACGGTTGTAGGGAACTGTAAAACCCCCCAAAAAAAGTTTTAAATGACCTTTCTGTTTTTTTCACTACAGTCACAAGATCTATTTCAATCACCTGAAGACCTTGGTCATGCCCCTGACCTTAACGAGCTACCTGTTGAGGAGACAATGTCACCACCGCAACAGGCTACCAGGAAGAGGCTGCGCAGTAGCAAATTTGTCGAAGACCCACTACTACAGGAGGCGCGGTGTCACCTGCTCCGTAAACACGATGAATTTGATGACTTTGCATCGTACGTAGTCAAAACCATGCGCAAACTAACACCGTACCAGCAAGTAGAGTGCCAGCGCTTGATGAACGAGGTTTTGTACAAGACACTCCCAGGCCAAGTAACACCAGAATGGAACCTCAATGGCCCACCACCCCAAGCACCTGCTCCACATGTCCCTTTCAGTTACACCACGCCACCCGCCACCTACCCTTCCACCGGTACTCATCCACAGCAACAGCCCATGCACCCTTTGGGTTATGCCCATTCAACGGCCTCCACTTACCAACCACCTCCTCACACCCCTCCTCAAATCAACCACCCTACCCACTTCCACCATCACCCACCCTTCCACCACTCTGCAGTCTTCTCCTTAAATCCAATCTCCACCCCAAACCAGCTACCCACACCGAATAGCCACACATCCACCGTCACCTCAGCAATATACACATCTATGATGGCAGATCAGGATGAGGTGGAGGAACCAAGTCTATTTAATGTTGGTTGATTATTCCACAGCAACATATGTACACATTGCTCCACTTTGGCCGTATATTTAACATGTGTATTTAGGAAAATCAGACATGTAGCAGATATTTTCCTGCATTCTGCAGCTCAGACATTTCAGGTGGACAATGCACACATGCTGTGAGGGGAAGGTAGATGGTAGCGTGGAACCATCTTCCAGTGGCGGTGAGCGAAATCACTCACCGCCACTGCCGCAGGCTGCACCACTTCTAGTATTTATATTTGATGTTGCACTTTATGTAGATTGCGATAGTTTTATGCTACTAAATGACATATAATCTTTTAAAGATATAAAGTACTGTCGTGTTTTCACATGTTTGGGCTTCTCAGCCATGTTGGACACAGCTTAAAAAAACTTTCATATTCAGTTTTTCAATAAAACTTTTTGCTAAAATGGCAAGCAATGTGTGGTGTGATTTCTTACCTTCCAATACTTGTACTGTAAAACTTTGACGATGGACTGATGATGTCCCAAAGCCTGCGCAGAGATGCGTGTCCCATACTTCAGGTCCTCAAAGGACTGCCCAGTCGCCAGGAACCGCCGGGTAGCCACAAGCCTCTCCTGAGGCGAGATAGGAACCCTCCAGCTGGTCTCCCGCTTCTCAATATAGGGGGTCACCAGAACCAGACACTCCTGGAAGGTGTCGTCATCCATCCGCAGAAAGTTTCTGAAGTCCTCCGGGTAACTTTCGCGGATATGAGCCAGGAGGGGCATGTAGGAGCGATCAGGCCCTCTTCAAGCATGATCTCTCTCTTCTCCTTTGCTGGACCCTCTACCTGTTTCCTCTCAGAACAGCATAGCTCATCAGAGCTTGAAATCTTGCAAAATCCATCTCTACACACAGCAGGATAGAAGCACTTTGTAATGCCGTGCACAGTAGTTAGCAATGTGGAAGGAGCAGGGGGAGGGTTGGTCAGCTTGCTATAAGAAGTTCTCCATTAATGGTGTCACACTTCCAAGTTCTTATAACAGATGCAAGCATGAGCGGCTGGGCACCTCGTTTGTCACAAAAGAACTGCCAGGGGTATTGGTCCCCTCAGGAGAGGAATCTCTCCTCAAATTTGAGAGAAATGATGGCAGACTGGCTAGCAATAGGCCATTTTAAGGACAACATTACAAGTCATCTGAAGGTTTGTTCAGATAACATGACCGTGATGCCATATATCAACAAACAAGGTGGTACCAGCAGCTCGGCCATGATGAAGGAGGTACAGAACATTATGGACTGGGCAGAAGGTCATCTAAAGTCTTTAGCAGCATTGCATGTCCCGGGAAGGGAGAATGTGGTGGCCGATTACGTAAACCAAAGAAGATTATGTCCAGGAGATTGGGAGCTGAAATACTTAGTGTTCCAGTTAATAGTGGTCCATTTAGGTCTTCCAGACATAGACCTGATGGCGACAGCAGAGAATTCCGAGCTTAATCTTTTCTTCTCCCATTACAACGAAGTAACCACAAGTGCAACAGACTTTTTCCCAGAAGTGGAGTTTCAGGATGGCTTATGTTTTAGATTTTGGACGACCAAGCACAAGTCATTGTGCTTTTACCTTTTTGGCTGAGAAGGGCATGGTTCCCAACAATGATGAGATTGGCAATTGGGGAACCCCTGAGGGTACCTATTGTTCTCCGTCTCTTATGTAAAGGGCCACTGCAGTATCCTCACAATCTGTCTTTAATGGCATGGAAATTGAGCTGGAGATCCTGAGAAAAAAAGGCTGGTCTTCTCCAGTGATTGACCTCCTTATGCAAACAAGGAAGATGGTTTCCTCATTTATACAGTATATGACAGAGTATGGAAATGTTTATCAATTGGTCTAAGAGCAAATATGATGTCTTCAGTGCTACCATACCTCAAGTTTTACCATTTTTGTTGGAAAGATTTGAAAAAGGGTTAGCTGTGTCTACCCTTAAAGTACCTATAGCTGCGTTAAGTTCTTTTAGACCGGAAACTGTCAGAAGACAAATTGATTGCTAGGTTTTGTCAGGCCATCAGAAGACTTAGGCCTCAAATAAAGTAATTTGTCCCTCAATGAGATCTCCATTTAGTACTCAATGGTCTCATGCTACCACCATTTGAGCCATTGGAAAGGACTAAGCTACTGTTTCTTACATGGAAAGTAATGTTTCTCACTGCAAAAACATCCGCTAGGCCAGTTGGAGAGCTGCAGGCCCTGTGGGCAGTAGAACCATATTTGAAGATTTTTCCAGATAAGATTGTTTTGCGAACAAATCCATCATCTTTGCCCAAAGTAAGATCATCATTCCACATTAATCAGGAGATTATTCTGCCAAGCCTAGGAATAAGAAGGAAGAAATTCTCCATAC
Organism: Crinia signifera; assembly: GCF_055691185.1. Classification (NCBI taxonomy): domain Eukaryota; kingdom Metazoa; phylum Chordata; class Amphibia; order Anura; family Myobatrachidae; genus Crinia; species Crinia signifera. Next base: position 1,836,174 of record NC_139221.1, on the reverse strand, counting down.
ACTGGATGTGGTCCGGGCTATATCTATCTATTTAGACAGAGTCCATTCTTTTAGGAATTGTTTATTATCCCAGCAGGAGTAAGGAAAGGCTGTTGTCCTACTAAACAAATCATTGTAAGATGGGTTAAAGAAACAACTACCTTTACTTGGACATGAAGCTCAAAGAGTGAATAAGGCGCACTCGGCCAGAGCAATGTCTGTTTCGTGGGCTAAAAAGGTCCAGGTGTCGGTGAGAGACATGCGCGCCAGCAACTTGGTCCCCGATTCATACATTCACCAAGCTTTGTGCTGGATTTGTCAAATGATTCCTCTGGTGGCCGTGTGTATTTAGTCAGGCCATGGCTTAAGGTATAATATTGCCCTTCCTGTGTTAGCTATTATATATCATTATGTGAGGGCTGCCATGAAGTAAGAAAAAGAAAACAGCGAATTATACTTCCATTAATTCCATTTCTTCTAAATACTTCATGGCAGCACATCATTTTCCCTCCCTGTTGTTTTTTGTTTTTCTCTTAGGATCCAGGGTGGAGACATTCAAAAGACTGAGGGATATGGAGAGGAGCAGGCTTATGTAATATAGGTGGGTGGATCCTAAGAGAACCTAAGAAATTGCCTATCAGTATGGAGAAAGGGACCTTAACCCGTTATGTGAGGGCTGCCATGAAGTATTTAGAATTTTATCGTATGTATAATCTGCTGTTTTTGTATTGAGTACGGTAGAATACAGGTTACCAATGAAGTGACTGACAGAGTAGCTTTGCAGATGATGAACGTCTGGCTAGGAAGATTAGCCTCGCAGCTGCAGTCATGATGGACTGTAGTGGTGAGAGTCTGTATTGGGGAAGGCCGATAAGGAGACTATTGCAATAATCAATGTGTGAGATGATGAGTGCGTGGTTTAGAGTTTTTGTAGTGTTTTGTGTAAGGTAAGGGCGATTTTGGATATGTTTTTTAGATGCATGTAACGCGATTTTGAGACAGATTGTATGTGGGGTACAAAGGACAGTACAGAGTAAAGGATGACACCTAGGCAGGGAGCTTGAGTGGAAGGGTTAGATATCAAGATATTGTGTGCTTGTTGCCAAGCAGCAGTTTAAAAGGAAAGTGGGTAGTCACTCCCAATGGTAAACAAGGTAGGTACAGGAAGGATAAAACTGCGCTAAATATATAGATAAAAGGTGTCTATTTCATAAAAATGAGTGTGAGGTAGAGGGGAGGGAGTGGAGTCGGAGGTAGAGGGGAGGTAGTGGAGTGGGAGGTAGAGGGTAGGGAGTGAGAGGAAGAGGAGAGTTAGTGGAGTGGGAGGTAGAGGGTAAGGAGTGGAGTGGGAGGTAAAGGGGAGGGAGTGGAGTGGGAGGAAGAGGGGAGTTAGTGGAGTGGGAGGAAGAGAACAGTCTCCCTCCCTCTCATACTCCCAGTCTCCCTCCCTCTCATACTCCCAGTCTCCCTCCCTCTCATACTCCCATCTCCCTCCCTCTCATACTCCCAGTCTCCCTCCCTCTCATGCTCCCAGTCTCCCTCCCTCTCATACTCCCAGTCTCCCTCCCTCTCATGCTCCCAGTCTCCCTCCCTCTCATACTCCCAGTCTCCCTCCCTCTCATACTCCCATCTCCCTCCCTCTCATGCTCCCAGTCTCCCTCCCTCTCATACTCCCAGTCTCCCTCCATCTCATACTCCCAGTCTACCTCCCTCTCATACTCCCAGTCTACCTCCCTCTCATACTCCCAGTCTCCCTCCCTCTCATACTCCCATCCCCCTCCCTCTCATACTCCCATCTCCCTCCCTCTCATACTCCCATCTCCCTCCCTCTCATGCTCCCATCCCACTCCATCTCATACTCCCATCCCCCTACCTCTCATACTCCCATCCCCCTACCTCTCATACTCCCAGTCTCCCTTCCTCTCATGCTCCCAGTCTCCCTCCCTCTCATACTCCCATCTCCCTCCCTCTCATACTCCCAGTCCCCCTCCCTCTCATGCTCCCAGTCTCCCTCCCTCTCATACTCCCATCTCCCTCCCTCTCATACTCCCAGTCTCCCTCCCTCTCATGCTCCCAGTCTCCCTCCCTCTCATACTCCCATCTCCCTCCCTCTCATACTCCCAGTCCCCCTCCCTCTCATGCTCCCAGTCTCCCTCCCTCTCATACTCCCATCTCCCTCCCTCTCATACTCCCAGTCCCCCTCCCTCTCATGCTCCCAGTCTCCCTCCCTCTCATACTCCCATCTCCCTCCCTCTCATACTCCCAGTCTCCCTCCCTCTCATGCTCCCAGTCTCCCTCCCTCTCATACTCCCATCTCCCTCCCTCTCATACTCCCAGTCCCCCTCCCTCTCATGCTCCCAGTCTCCCTCCCTCTCATGCTCCCAGTCTCCCTCCCTCTCATACTCCCATCCCCCTCCCTCTCATACTCCCATCTCCCTCCCTCTAACACTCCCAGTCTCCCTCCCTCTCATACTCCCATCTCCCTCCCTCTCATACTCCCATCTCCCTCCCTCTCATACTCCCATCTCCCTCCCTTTAACACTCCCAGTCTCCCTCCCTCTCATACTCCCATCTCCCTCCCTCTCATACTCCCATCTCCCTCCCTCTCATACTCCCAGTCTCCTTCCCTCTCATACTCCCAGTCTCCCTCACTCTCATACTCCCATCTCCCTCCCTCTCATACTCCCATCCCCCTCCCTCTCATACTCCCAGTCTCCCTCACTCTCATACTCCCATCTCCCTCCCTCTCATACTCCCATCCCTGTCCCTCTCATACTCCCATCCCCCTCTCTCTCATACTCCCAGTCTCCCTCCCTCTCATACTCCCATCCCCCTCCCTCTCATACTCCCATCCCCCTCCCTCTCATACTCCCATCCCCCTCCCTCTCATACTCCCAGTCTCCCTCCCTCTCATACTCCCATCTCCCTCCCTCTCATACTCCCATCTCCCTCCCTCTCATACTCCCATCTCCCTCCCTTTCATACTCCCAGTCTCCTTCCCTCTCATACTCCCAGTCTCCTTCCCTCTCATACTCCCAGTCTCCCTCACTCTCATACTCCCATCTCCCTCCCTCTCATACTCCCATCTCCCTCCCTCTAACACTCCCAGTCTCCCTCCCTCTCATACTCCCAGTCTCCCTCCCTCTCATACTCCCATCTCCTTCCCTCTCATACTCCCAGTCTCCCTCACTCTCATACTCCCATCTCCCTCCCTCTCATACTCCCATCCCCCTCCCTCTCATACTCCCAGTCTCCCTCCCTCTCATACTCCCAGTCTCCCTCCCTTTCATACTCATTACCAAAAAGAGCACACTATTACATTTGCAGTTTTGTTGTTTTCTATGAGAACATCTGGATGCAATTTATAATGTGCAATTTTTTTATTTTTTGGGACATTTTAAAATGTGTGATTTTTACAGCAAAACGTGCACATTTTTAAAATACATGCGTTATTGGCCACTTCTTTCTAAAAAATCGCACATCTAAAATTCGCACCCGATTACATTTCGTCCATGATCACAATTAATCATTAATGTTCAGTTATAAACATTGGCATGACACTAACATGGAGCATGCCGTCACACTTCTCTGTTCTCCTCCACAGCTCTCCTAATGAAAAATGGGAAATGGTCAGAATTCGAATCAAAGCAGATATCCCAATCACTAAAGAAAGAACAGTTACCTCAGGAATCTTACGATGGTGAGTAAGATGGACGGGAAGAGGTGTGCGATGGGGGAGATGGGGAGTATAAGAGGGAGCGAGACTGGGCATGGGTGAGATGGGGAGTATGAGAGGGAGGGAGATGGGGAGTATGAGAGGGAGGGAGATGGGGAGTATGAGAGGGAGGGAGACTGGGAGTATGAGAGGGAAGGAGACTGGGAGTATGAGAGGGAGGGAGATGGGGAGTATGAGAGGGAGGGAGATGGGGAGTATGAGAGGGAGGGAGATGGGGAGTATGAGAGGGAGGGAGATGGGGAGTATGAGAGGGAGGGAGATGGGGAGTATGAGAGGGAGGGAGACTGGGAGTAGGAGAGGGAAGGAGATGGGGAGTATGAGAGGGAGGGAGATGGGGACTATGAGAGGGAGGGAGACTGGGCATGGTGGAGATGGGGAGTATGAGAGGGAGGAGGATGGGAGTATGAGAGGGAGGGAGACTGGGAGTAGGAGAGGGAGGGAGATGGGGAGTAGGAGAGGGAGGGAGATGGGGAGTAGGAGAGGGAGGGAGATGGGGAGTAGGAGAGGGAGGGAGATGGGGAGTAGGAGAGGGAGGGAGATGGGGAGTAGGAGAGGGAGGGAGATGGGGAGTATGAGAGGGAGGGAGATGGGAGTATGAGAGGGAGGGAGATGGGAGTATGAGAGGGAGGGAGACTAAGAGTATGAGAGGGAGGAGGATGGGAGTATGAGAGGGAGGGAGACTTGGAGTAGGAGAGGGAGGGAGACTGGGAGTATGAGAGGGAGGAGGATAGGAGTATGAGAGGGAGGGAGATGGGGAGTATGAGAGGGAGGGAGATGGGGAGTATGAAAGGGAGGGAGATGGGGAGTATGAGAGGGAGGGAGACTGGGAGTAGGAGAGGGAGGGAGATGGGGAGTATGAGAGGGAGGGAGATGGGGAGTATGAGAGGGAGGGAGATGGGGAGTATGAGAGGGAGGGAGATAGGGACTATGAGAGGGAGGGAGACTGGTCATGGGGGAGATGGGGAGTATGAGAGGGAGGGAGATGGGGAGTATGAGAGGGAGGGAGATGGGGAGTATGAAAGGGGCCAAGACTGGGAGTAGGAGAGGGAGGTAGATGGGGAGTAGGAGAGGGAGATGGGAGTATGAGAGGGAGGGAGATGGGGACTATAAGAGGGAGGGAGACTGGGCATGGGGGAGATGGGGAGTATGAGAGGGAGGGAGATGGGGAGTATGAGAGGGAGGAGGATGGGAGTATAAGAGGGAGGGGGTGGGAGTATGAGAGGGAGGGGGATAGGAGAATGAGAGGGAGGAGGATGGGAGGATGAGAGGGAGGGAGACTGGGCATGGGGGAGATGGGGAGTATGAGAGGGAGATGAGATGGGGAGTATGAGAGGGAGATGAGATGGGGAGTATGAGAGGGAGGAGGATGGGAGTATGAGAGGGAGGGAGATGGGGAGTATGAGAGGGACGGAGATGGGGGAGTATGAGAGGGACGGAGATGGGGAGCATGAGAGGGACGGAGATGAGGAGTATGAGAGGGAGGGAGATGGCAGTATGAGAGGGAGGAGGATGGGAGTATGAGAGGGAGGGAGACTGGGATTATGAGAGAAGGGAGGGGGATGGGGAGTATAAGAGGGAGGGAGACTGGGCGTGGGGGAGATGGGGAGTGTGAGAGGGAGGGAGGGAGGGAGATGGGGAGTATGAGAGGGAGATGAGATGGGGAGAATGGGAGTATGAGAGGGAGGAAGATGGGAGTATGAGAGGGAGGGAGATGGAGGGAGATGGGAGTATGAGAGGGAGGGAGATGGGAGTATGAGAGGGAGAGAGATGGGAGTATGAGAGGGAGGGAGATGGGAGTATGAGAGGGAGGGAGATGGGAGTATGAGAGGGAGGGAGATGGGAGTATGAGAGGGATGGAGATGGGAGTATGAGAGGGACGGAGATGGGGAGTATGAGAGGGAGGGAGATGGCAGTATGAGAGGGAGGGAGAAGGGAGTATGAGAGGGAGGGAGACTGGGAGTATGAGAGAATGGAGACTGGGAGTATGGGGAGTATGAGAGGGAGGGAGATGGGGAGTATGAGAGGGAGGGAGACTGGGTGTGGGGGAGATGGGGAGTATGAGAGGGAGGGCGATGGGGAGTATGAGAGGGAGGGAGATGGGGAGTTTGAGAGGGAGGGAGATGGGGAGTTTGAGAGGGAGGGAGATGGGGAGTTGAGAGGGAGGGAGATGGGGAGTATGAGAGGGAGGGAGATGGGGAGTATGAGAGGAGGGAGATGGGGAGTATGAGAGGGAGGGAGATGGGGAGTATGAGAGGGAGGGAGATGGGGAGTATGAGAGGGAGGAGGATGGGAGTATGAGAGGGAGGAGGATGGGAGTATGAGAGGGAGGGAGACTGGGCTTGGAGGAGATGGGGAGTATGAAAGGGAGGGAGATGGGGAGTATGAGAGGGAGGAGGATGGGAGTATAAGAGGGAGGAGGATGGGAGTATAAAGAGGGAGGAGGATGGGAGTATAAGAGGGAGGAGTATGAGAGGGAGTGGGATGGGAGTATGAGAGGGAGGGAGATGGGGAGTATGAGAGGGAGGGAGATGGGGAGTATAAGAGGGAGGGAGATGGGGAGTATGAGAGGGAGGGAGACTGGGAGTAGGAGAGGGAGGGAGATGGGGAGTAGGAGAGGGAGGGAGATGGGGAGTATGAGAGGGAGGGAGATGGGGAGTATGAGAGGGAGGGAGATTGGGAGTATGAGAGGGAGGGAGATGGGAGTATGAGAGGGAGGGAGATGGGAGTATGAGAGGGAGGGAGATGGGAGTATGAGAGGGAGGAGGATGGGAGTATGAGAGGGAGGGAGACTAGGAGTATAAGAGGGAGGAGGATGGGAGTATGAGAGGGAGGGAGATGGGAGTATGAGAGGGAGGGAGATGGGAGTATGAGAGGGAGGAGGATGGAGTATGAGAGGGAGGAGGATGAGAGTATGAGAGGGAGGAGGATGGGGAGTATGAGAGGGAGGGAGACTGGGCATGGGGGAGATGGGGAGTATGAGAGGGAGATGAGATGGGGAGTATGAGAGGGAGGAGGATGGGAGTATGAGAGGGAGGGAGACGGGAGTATGAGAGGGAGGGAGACGGGAGTATGAGAGGGAGGGAGACTGGGAGTATGAGAGAAGTGAGACTGGGAGTATGAGAGGGAGGGGGATGGGGAGTATGAGAGGGAGGGAGACTGGGCGTGTAGGAGATGGGGAGTATGAGAGGGAGGGAGATGGGGAGTATGAGAGGGAGGGAGATGGGGAGTATGAGAGGGACGGAGATGGGGAGTATGAGAGGGAGGGAGATGGCAGTATGAGAGGGAGGAGGATGGGAGTATGAGAGGGAGGGAGGCTGGGAGTATAAGAGGGAGAAGGATGGGAGTATGAGAGGGAGGGAGACTGGGAGTATGAGAGAAGTGAGACTGGGAGTATGAGAGGGAGGGGGATGGGGAGTATGAGAGGGAGGGAGACTGGGCGTGTAGGAGATGGGGAGTATGAGAGGGAGGGAGATGGGGAGTATGAGAGGGAGGGAGATGGGGAGTATGAGAGGGAGGGAGATGGGGAGTATGAGAGGGAGGGAGGTGGGGAGTATGAGAGGGAGGAGGATGGGAGTATGAGAGGGAGGAGGATGGGAGTATGAGAGGGAGGAGGATGGGAGTATGAGAGGGAGGAGGATGGGAGTATGAGAGGGAGGGGGATGGGAGTATGAGAGGGAGGGAGACTGGGCTTGGGCGAGATGGGAGTATAAGAGGGAGGAGGATGGGAGTATAAGAGGGAGGAGTATGAGGGGGAGTGGGATGGGATTATGAGAGGGAGGGAGATGGGGAGTATGAGAGGGAGTAGGATGGAAGTATGAGAGGGTGAAGGATGGGAGTATGAGAGGGAGGGAGACTGGGAGTATAAGAGGGAGGAGGATGGGAGTATGAGAGGGAGGGAGATGGGAGTATGAGAGGGAGGGAGATGGGAGTATGAGAGGGAGGGAGACTGGGAGTATAAGAGGGAGGAGGATGGGTGTATGAGAGGGAGGGAGATGGGTGTATGAGAGGGAGGGAGATGGGTGTATGAGAGGGAGGGAGATGGGTGTATGAGAGGGAGGGAGATGGGAGTATGAGAGGGAGGGAGATGGGAGTATGAGAGGGAGGGAGATGGGAGTATGAGAGGGAGGGAGATGGGAGTATGAGAGGGAGGAGGATGGGAGTATGAGAGGGAGGGGGATGGGAGTATTAGAGGGAGGGAGACTGGGCGTGGGGGAGATGGGGAGTATGAGAGGGAGGGAGATGAGATGGGAGTATGAGAGGGAGGGAGACTTGGAGTATGAGAGGGAGGGAGATGGGGAGTATGAGAGGGAGGGAGATGGGGAGTATGAGAGGGAGGGAGATGGGAGTATAAGAGGGAGGAGGATGGGAGTATAAGAGGGAGGAGGATGGGAGTATGAGAGGGAGGAGGATGGGAGTATGAGAGGGAGGGAGATGGGAGTATGAGAGGGAGGGAGATGGGAGTATGAGAGGGAGGGAGACTGGGAGTATAAGAGGGAGGAGGATGGGATTATGAGAGGGAGGGAGATGGGTGTATGAGAGGGAGGGAGATGGGTGTATGAGAGGGAGGGAGATGGGTGTATGAGAGGGAGGGAGATGGGTGTATGAGAGGGAGGGAGATGGGTGTATGAGAGGGAGGGAGATGGGTGTATGAGAGGGAGGGAGATGGGAGTATGAGAGGGAGATGGGAGTATGAGAGGGAGGAGGATGGGAGTATGAGAGGGAGGGGGATGGGAGTATTAGAGGGAGGGAGACTGGGCGTGGGGGAGATGGGGAGTATGAGAGGGAGGGAGACTGGGAGTATGAGAGGGAGGAGGATGGGAGTATAAGATGGAGGAGGATGGGAGTATGAGTGGGAGGGGGTGGGAGTATGAGAGGGAGTGGGGTGGGAGTATGAGAGGGAGGGGGTGGGAGTATGAAAGGGAGACGGGGAGTAGGAGAGGGAGGGAGACGGGGAGTAGGAGAGGGAGGGAGACGGGGAGATGGGGGTATGAGAGCGAGTGAGGGAGATGGGGAGTAGGAGAGGGAGGGAGATGGGGAGTAGGAGAGGGAGGGAGATGGGGAGTGGGGGAGGTGGTGAGTTTGTGAGGGAGATGGGGAGTATGGGATTGGAGGAGACGGGGAATATGAGAGTGAGAAAGGGAGACTGGGAGTGGGGGAGTATGAAAAGGAGGGAGACTGGGAGTGGGGGAGATGGAGAGTATGAGAGGGAGGGAGATTGGGGGAGATGGGGAGTATGAGAGGTAGGTAAGCTAGGGAGGGAGACTGGGAGTGGGGGAGGGAAACTGGGAGTGAGGGAGACTGGTAGGATTAGAGGGACGGGGAGACTGTGAGGGACGGGAGGGGGAGGATGGGAATGAGGGAGACTGGGAGTGGGGGAAATGGGGAGGATGAGAGTGAGGGAGACTGAGAGTGGCAGATATGGGGAGCATGAGAGTGAGGGAGACTGGGAGTGAGGGAGGATGGGAGTGGGGGAGGATGAGAGTGAGGGAGACTGGGAGTGAGGTGTCATGCCACCACGGCAGGCATGTTACTCCCCCGTCTGTGTCCGCCGCTGGCTAGCATGTGTCCACCGTGGGGTCCAGGGTCTGCGGGAGTCAGCGGGCATCTGAGCGGCGGCAGGGGGATGGTCACGCTGCACTGGAGTCTGACTTTTGCTTGGCAGTGCTGGGAGGCCGGCGCCGCCATCTTGGTTTAGGGCAAATGAGCTATTAGGCGAGGTCAGGATCTTTCCTGTATGCCTGTCCCGTCAGCCAATGGCAGTCATCCACTAAATATATAGGGGATATGCCTAGGCTGATCTTGGTCAGTGCAAAAAGTCTTCTGAACCGGTTGCATCATTTTGGGAAGACTCCTGACTCTCCTAGTGCCTGTTCTCCCAGCCTAACCTATCAGTTCTCCTCTGCTGGCCTGATCCTATCACAGTATTCACAGCCTTGTGGTTTTTTGCAGTGTCCTTTCGCTCTGGTTCCGGATCCAGCTCCAGTCAAGTTCCAAAGTCTTTCAGTGTCTTTCATTGGATCCAATCATTTCGTCGTTCTATCCACTCTTCTTTCCGGATATCATTACCCAAGGCTTCTTCTTTTTTTTAAATTCAGTCTTTATTAAGGTACATATAAACAAAACAACATACATAGTACAAAAAACATACAACATACTACACAATTAACACATTGCTACTACTACTAGGCCGCATCCAAATAGCCCGATACCCAACGTCTGTATTGGTTAATTCCAATGGGTTTAGCCCTAAGCACTAATGACTAGAAAAAATGGTATACTTAAAAAAGTGACTTAGTGAACAAATGAACAAATAGTGACTAATTATTAACAAATATATGATATATGAGGTGTCTCCAAAAAAAAAAAAAAAAAAAAAAAAAAAACTATTTAATAAAAGTAAGTGTTACGTGATTAAATGCATACACTGAAACCATCCCGAGTTTCACAAGTAACTGAGGTAGAAATTTCTAACTACATTAGTGAATACAACCTATAGTGACAATAACATATTCAACCTAACACATACAGACATATAGATCATCTTTAATATATATATTAAGTTCGTCAATTCAAATTACGAACTGATATCTTGTGCTAATATCATTACCAAAAAAAAAAAAAAAAAAAAAAAAAAATTATAAGTTGAATTATACTCCTTTAACCTCCGTACGTAAGTGTTCTCATAACAGTGTCCTTGTGTCCACTCTATCGTTACTCCTAGTCCCCCTTCTGCGAGTTATAACTTTTGCTTAGATGTTATAATTACTAGACCCATCCAGTATCTATACTCAGAGCTTAGTGAGATAAATAATATACTAAGTTACGTAAAATAACATGACGATGTCCACTTTGCCCAAATTTTACGATGTTTTCTAATCACCCCTCTTGAGGCATATACCACTTTGTCCTGTTTACATATTTTATTTACTAACCCGACCCACTCCCCCATTACCGGGGCTTTAGAGCTCATCCAAGACCTAGCGACGATCACTTTAGCAATGGCACTTAAATTGCGCCCTAGTCCTCTAATTTCCGAGGGGCATGACCCCACTTCCCAACTACCCATAATCAAGGAGACAGGAGTAAGTTCGTTCTGCACGAACCCCAAATTCACCATCACTTTCTTCACGTCACCCCAGAAATGCTGAAGAACGTCACAGTCCCACAGCAGATGCCAGAAGGACCCCGTTTGTGATTTACATTTAGGGCAGCCATCCGACTGAGTACTAGAAATCCTCCCCAGCACCTCCGGGGTGACATAGATCCTATGGAGAATATTAAACTGCACCTGTTGGATGCGGGCCGAAGTAGTGGCTCTACTTGGTGCCACCAATATATCGGTCCAGGGAGCCTGACCTAACTCTGGAATATCTTTCTCCCACTTAGAATTGAGGCTTTGGAGATCTTCTTGCTGCCAGTATTCTAATAGGAATCTATATATTTTTGACAATCTTCTTAAGGGGCCTATCTGCATAAGCATAATTTTACAAGGGGAATCCACAATCTGGAGCAGAGGGTCCCTTCTACCACCCAACAATGCACTCCTCATCTGATAATATCTAAATGACATACTGTTAGGGAGCTGAAACTCCTCCTGCAGCTCCTCGAATAGTTTGAATTGATCACCTTTAAATATCTGGCCCAGAGTCCGGATCCCAAATTTCCCCCATATCTCCCTTCCTTGCAGGGCCTTAATTGCTGTGGTAGTTTCCAGTGAAAACATAGGGGTATCTGGATCTGTCCCTTGATACCGTAAAATTCTATGCACCGCCCTCCACACCAGTATAGATTGTCTAATAATGAGGGGCATTCCATGCCGCAGATTTCCCGAAAGAATAATCTGCCGCATGGAACAATGCCTATCATACTGAGCCGCCAATTCCCTATCCTCTTCAGTGGGGTCCCTGTCCTGTATCCAGGTGCTGATATGAGTAAGCTGCGAGGCCAGGTAATACAATTTCATATTGGGCAGGGCCAGCCCCCCTTTGGTTTTGTCTCTACAAAGGGTAGCCATCTTTATCCTGGCACGTTTATTTTGCCAGACAAAAGAGGACAGAATACCATCCAACTCTTTAAAGAATTTATTACTAATATATACCGGTGAGTGATGAAAAACATACAATAACCTTGGAAGGATGGCCATTTTAATCAGGTTGACCCTGCCAATCTGGTTAATAGGTAATTTCACCCATCTTTTTAATTTGTTTCGGATATCTCCTATTAAAGGATTCAAATTAACCGGGATATATTCCTTGGAGTCTGCAGATACGTACACTCCCAGGTATTTAAACCTTGTAGCCCTATTTATTGGGATATTAATTTGTATATTATCTGTGGGTCTTCCTATTAACATAAGATTAGATTTTTCCCAGTTCATAGAGATCCCTGAACAGCGACCAAATTCCTCCAGGCACGCAAAAACTGTTGGCAGGTCCCTGTCTGGATTTGTTACACCCACCAATAGATCGTCGGCGTATAGAGAGACCAAATTGTATTTATCCTCCAGACCCCCTATGCTGCTGCCCAATTTTGCTCTCAATGCACAGGCCAGGGGTTCCACTGCCACCGCGAACAGCAGCGGGGATAGGGGACACCCCTGACGCGTACCCCTAGCCAAATCAAAGGGAGATGTTACGTGCCCATTGATAGAAACTCTCGCAACCGGCTTTTGATACATCAGCTTAATACATTTGATGAAGCCATCTCCAAACCCAAATGCTCTCAGAGTCGCCCACAAATATTCCCATTCTATAACATCAAATGCTTTCTGCGCATCAAAAGAGGCTACAGCAGCCAAGGTCCTCCGCTCATTGGAACTCTGAATGTACGAATATAGTCGTCTTAAATTGACCGCGGTTGATTTACCCGCCCTAAAACCGGTTTGGTCCGGATGCACAATATAATCCACCATCCTTCCTAACCGTGTGGCCAAAATTTTTGCAAATATTTTTGCGTCCGTATTCATAATGGAAATAGGGCGGTAGGAATCTAACTTATGTTGGTCCTTACCGGCCTTCGGGATCATTGAAATCACTGCGGCTGACATGGTGGGTGGGAAAGACCCCTCTTCTAAAATAGAGCGGAATAGCGTCAACAATGCGGGTGCCAAAATCTCTGCGTGCCTCTGGTAGAACTCGGCCGGTAGTCCATCTAGACCTGGAGCTTTATTTCTGGGAAGGTTTTTAATCACTGTTTTAATTTCTTCTAGATTAATGGGGGAGTCTAAAAACTCACTAGCCTCGTCCGATAACTTTGGCAGGTTTAGGGATGATAAGAATTTTACAATGAGATCTGAATTATCACCCAACTGTGAGCGGTAGGTATCTGCGTAAAAAGAACGAAAGGCTGCTGCAATGGCGGGGGTATCGGTCACCTTCTCTCCCGATGGTAGATTTATACTAGCGATGGTTCTAGCGGGAGCATCTTGTTTAATTAGGAGTGCTAGCCATTTGCCAGCTCGATCGAGGTTAGCTGACCTACATTGATCACCCAGCGTGACCCTACGGGATTCAACATCCAATTGGTAATCTACCATTTCTCTCTGAGCCACCTGCCATGCCCGCCTGTCTAATTCAGAACCCGAAGAAATGTAATTAGCCTCTCTTTCTGTAGCGGCCCTTTCTAAGCCCAAAGATATCACCCGGTGAGTTTTCTTAACATGAGCAATTTTACTAATCAACAAGCCCCTAGTGTACGCCTTGAAGGCTTCCCACACGTGAATCGGACTAGCTGAGTTGTTGTTGACTACAAAAAACTCATTAAACATATCATTTAATATTTCCTGGTTGCCTAGCTGTGTTAGCCAGAAAGGCCGAAGCTTCCAGTAACTAAAACCCTTATCTATATCCATATCAAATTCCACCACTATAGGGGAGTGGTCAGATAGTCCATGGGGCTTGTACTCAATATGCTGCACCCTATTTACCAACCCCTGGGACACCAAAACCATATCGATTCTTGACCAAACATTATGCGAACTAGAGTAACAGGAGTATTGCCTACTGGCTGGATATTTCATACGCCAGGGGTCCGACCAACCCAGATCTCCCAAAAAATCCCTAAATTTACTATTTTCCTGTTTCCAATTAGAATGGGGTTTCCATCTGTCTAATGCAGAATCGATAACTTTATTAAAATCGCCCAAACATATGGTTTGCGCCTCAGGAAAATCGGCCGCAAATTCTGCAGCCTCTTTAATAACATCGTAGGAAAACGGGGGTGGTACGTATACTGAAAGTATACACAACCTAAATCGGTCGATGCGGCCTTCCAAAAATACATACCTACCCTGTGGATCAGTTTTTACTGACCCCAATACAAAAGGACATCCTTTTTTAATTAAAATAGATACTCCCCGAGACGTGGATGTAAACGGAGCGTGAAAGAGAGAGCCGAGCCACGAACGCTTCAGAGAAGACAACTTATCCCCAACCAAATGTGTTTCCTGAAGACAAATAATATCTGCCTCATACTTTTTAGTTTGGTTTAGCACTAAGGCCCGCTTAACTCTCTCGTTCAATCCCCTCACATTCCAACTCACAATCCGGATCCCCATTGAGATTCAAGAATAAATATACAACAACAGGCATAAAGAAAAAAAAAAAACCTAGTCTGGATGCGGCCTACTACACATACACAACAACACAAACAAATACAATCCCCACCCACCCTCCCCCATCCCTGTATAACCTACCCTAGGCATACCTTACCCTATTGCTCCCTTCATTTTTTTGGGGACTTTATTTCTCAACCACTTACCCCCCCCCCCCCTCCACTTTCCCCCCGATGAGAGAAAAAAGACAGGAAAATAACAAACAATATATCAGGTGTCTCCAAACCCCAAAAATCACGCCCACCCGCACTTCACTAGGCCATTATGGCAGTTACTACCACACATTAAACAGCATTATTATTTAGCTAGGACTTGTCGTTTTCCAGGTTTGGTAATGTCCAACCAAGCCGCCGCCTCTCCAGGCTCAGTGAAGAACTTTGTTTCCCCTTCAAACGCAACCCTCAGCGTCGAGGGGTACTGCATGGTATATTTTAAACCCAGATCCCTCAAACGGGATTTCACTTCAGAGAATTTCGCCCTATCTCGCTGAACCTCAATTGGAAAGTCAGGGAAAACAGCAATTTTCTTCCCGTTATGCACCAACTCTCCTTTTTCTCTAGAGAGCCTCAGCACGGTGTCCCGGTCTTTGAAATGAAGTAACTTTGCAATCAGAGTCCGAGGCCTAGCCCCAGGTATAGGTGCGCGCCCGGGAATCCTATGCGCCCGTTCGATTGCAAACTGTGGTGAGAACTCTTCTCTTCCAAACGTCTGCGCAAGCCATTCTTCCAGAAATTTTTCCACATCCCTGCCTTCAGCACGCTCATCAAAACCAATGAAGCGCACATTATTGCGCCTTAACCTCCCCTCCATATCTGTTATTTTAGATCGAAGCCCACGTATATCAGCGGTAATAGCTTTCACTTGATTACCGAGGGGGGTGACACAGTCCTCCAAAGCAGATACTCTGCTTTCCACTTCTACCAGCCTAGTACAGGTTTTTTCCATTTCTTGCTTAATAGAGGAAATGTCCACCTGTACCACACCCAGCTGCTCAAGAAGCTTCGACTCACATTTACTTACAGCATCCAGCACTTGCTGTAACGTAACATCTGGGGGGGTCTGCAGCTGCCCACCCTTAGCTGGAGAGGACACAGGTGTTGTTGCCCAAGGCTTCTTCACTTCATCAAACAACCCACTGCTTCAGTGTCCTTCATCACTCTTTAAAATTTAGCTACCATCACCCCAAGTTTCTTACAAGAACTTTGCTTTAATTATCATTGACTTTTGCTTTCTCAAACTTGTATTTGAGCACTGCCCGTTTCTGTGTTACATATGAATAAGTCTTTTGTTAAACCAGCTCATTTTAACCCTTCATCTCCTAGTCCGTCTACAGTTCCTGAGCACTATCTATCAAATCCTACTTCTGTGACAGTTTGCACTGACCCAATGGAATCAAGTGGGAATCAGGGATTACCCACGGGCCTCTAGCAAGGAATAGTCAGTCGCTTGGAACTCCCGATCTGCTCTGTCAGTTCCAGGTCATCTACACTTCCCCATGCCTTAGGATCTCCTAAGGTCTGTCGTGGGTTCCTTAACCAGTGCGATGTGCATTTTACTTTTCAGCCATCCAACTTCCCAACACCAAAGTCCCAGGTTGCTTACATTGTTTCACTTCTCACTGGTTCAGCCCTGGAGTGGGTCTCTCCATTGTGGGAATAATCTGACCCATTGCTCTCCGATTACACCGCTTTCATTTTTGCCTTCTGACGGATCTTCTATGAGCCAGGGAGAGTTTCTTCAGCGGCCACTGAAAATCCGTCAAGGTGGACGTCTGGTGCGCCAATATACTGTACAATTTCAGAATTTAGCTTCAGAATTAAGTTGGAATGAAGAGGCTTTGGTGTCTGTGTTCTGGAACCGTCTCTCCAGTCACCTGAAAGATGAGCTCACTCTTTAGACAAGCTAATCCCTATGTAATAAGGTGGATCTACGGTTTCAGGAACTTCCGTTGGAGAGAAGTAGAGCAGGTCGTCTCAGATTCCGGCCTCCTCCCACTTCTAGTTCTGTGCCCAGACGTAGTCCCTCCTCGAGTTTACCACCAGAAAAACCAAGTCAGTCATCTCCGCCTCTCTCAGGAGGAAAAGGCTCATCGAAGAAAGGAGAATATATGTATGTACTGCGGATCCTCCTCTCACTTAGTATCTGCCTATTCCCGTCGTCTGGGAAACGACCTCTCCTAATCTCCAAGGGAGAGGTTAGATTAGGAGTTTTCATCTCATCTCCCACGCCAGTCTAATCCATCTTTTTCACTCTCATCGTATCTAGGGAGGCCAATCCCGGGATCGGCGGGATCCCGGGATTTTGGCCTAAAATCGGCGGGATTTGAATCCCGGGATTGAAGCTTCCAATTAGTGACATTTGGGGGGGCATTTATAGTGACATTTGGGGGCTGGGTCATTTATTTTTATTTTTTTAATTAGGGAGGCCAATCCAAGGATCTCAGAAATCCCGGGATTGAAAAAATGCCCCGGGATTGGCATCCCTAATTGTATTCCAGAAGAAGACTAGGGTTAAAGCCTTATTAGACTCCAGAGCCGCAGGCAACTTTCTCTCTGCCAAAATTGCTACTCAGCTCTCCCTGCTTGTGCAAACGTTGGACCAACCCCTCTTCCTGACAGCAGTAGATGGCAGTCGCATTCCTAATGGACAGATTTCTTTGCAAACTCTTCCACTTGAGCTTCTAGTAGTGGCTGTTCGCTGTGAATTCTAAGAATTTCTAATTATCCCATAAACCTCTCATGATATTGAGGGAGGTTAGGCTGCGGGAGTAAAGGTTAGGCTGCAGGTGGGGAGGTTAGGGTTAGGCTGCAGGAGGGGAGGTTAGGCTGTAGGAGGGGAGATTAGGGTTAGGTTCCAGGAGGGGAAGGTTAGGGTTCGGCAGCAGGAGGAGATGTTAGTGTTCGGCTGCGGGATGGGAGGTTAAGATTAGGCTGCAGGAGGTTAGGATTAGGCTGCAGAATTAGGCTGAGGTTAGGGTTATGAGAGGAGAGGTTAGGGTTCAGCTGTGGGAGGGGAGGTTAGGGTTAGGCTGCGGTAAGGGAGGTTAGGATGCTGGAGGGGAGTTTAAGGTTAGGCTGCAGGTGGGGAGGTTAGGGTTAGGCTGCAGGAGAGGTTAGGGTTAGGCTGCAGGTGGGGAGGGCTAGGGTTAGGCTGCAGGAGGGAGGGGTTAGGTTTAGGCTGTGGAGGTTAGGGTTAGGCTGCAGGGGAGTTAGGGTTAGGCTGTGGGAGGGGAGGTTAGTGTTAGGCTGCAGGAGGGGAGGTTAGGGTTAGGCTGCAGGGGAGTTAGGGTTAGGCTGTGGGAGGGGAGGTTAGTGTGAGTTTGCAGGGGAGTTAGGGTTAGGCTGCAGGGGAGTTAGGGTTAGGCTGTGGGAGGGGAGGTTAGTGTTAGGCTGCAGGAGGGGAGGTTGGGGTTAGGCTGCAGGGGAGTTAGGGTTAGGCTGTGGGAGGGGAGGTTAGTGTTAGGCTGCAGGAGGGGAGGTTAGGGTTAGGCTGCAGGGGAGTTAGGGTTAGGCTGTGGTAGGGGAGGTTAGTGTTAGGCTGCAGGAGGGGAGGTTAGGGTTAGGCTGCAGGGGAGTTAGGGTTAGGCTGTGGGAGGGGAGGTTAGTGTTAGGCTGCAGGAGGGGAGGTTAGGGTTAGGCTGCAGGGGAGTTAGGGTTAGGCTGTGGGAGGGGAGGTTAGGGTTAGGCTGCGGGAGGGTAGGTTATGGTTAGTCTGCAGGAGGGGAGGTTAGGGTTAGGCTGCGGGAGGGGAGGTTAGTGTAAGTTTGCAGGGGAGTTAGGGTTAGGCTGCAGGGGAGTTAGGGTTAGGCTGTGGGAGGGGAGGTTAGTGTTAGGCTGCAGGAGGGGAGGTTGGGGTTAGGCTGCAGGGGAGTTAGGGTTAGGCTGTGGGAGGGGAGGTTAGTGTTAGGCTGCAGGAGGGGAGGTTAGGGTTAGGCTGCAGGGGAGTTAGGGTTAGGCTGTGGTAGGGGAGGTTAGTGTTAGGCTGCAGGAGGGGAGGTTAGGGTTAGGCTGCAGGGGAGTTAGGGTTAGGCTGTGGGAGGGGAGGTTAGTGTTAGGCTGCAGGAGGGGAGGTTAGTGTGAGTCTGAAGGCAGGGGAGGGTTAGATTGCAGGTATGGCGGGTTAGGCTGCATGGGGGAAGGTTTATGTACAGTGAGAGGTACAGTTAGACATTGTATTAAAGGAATTGTTGGTTTTACTCCCAAATCATTAACGAACATATTTGAATTTCATGACTTTTCTCCTTTATCAGATAAACCTGTGCTGAATATTGTTATAAAAGAAGAAGAAGGCAATATAACCCCTTCCCCGCCATCTGTCCTGCAGGAGTACAGCTACATTGGTAAGAAATGGCAGGTATGCCCTATGTTTAGGGTGGCCCAGCTGGTGCTCTAGATCTACCAACCGTTCATGTTTTTCAGACCACCTGTGGATCTGTAGAATGTGTCAGTTAGGAATGAATGCACCCCATACCTGAAAATGTGACAGTAATGACTGCACCTGTGCACCAGCTAGGCGTTCTGGGAAATGTGACAGTAATGACTGCACCTGTACACCAGCTAGGTGGTCTGGGAAATGTGACAGTAATGACTGCACCAGTGCACCAGCTAGGCGTTCTGGGAAATGTGACAGTAATGACTGCACCAGTGCACCAGCTAGGCGTTCTGGGAAATGTGACAGTAATGACTGCACCTGTGAACCAGCTAGGCGGTCTGGGAAATGTGACTAATGACTGCACCAGTGCACCAGCTAGGCGTTCTGGGAAATGTGACAGTAATGACTGCACCTGTGAACCAGCTAGGCGTTCTGGGAAATGTGACAGTAATGACTGCACCAGTGCACCAGCTAGGCGTTCTGGGAAATGTGACAGTAATGACTGCACCAGTGCACCAGCTAGGTGGTCTGGGAAATGTGACAGTAATGACTGCACCTGTACACCAGCTAGGTGGTCTGGGAAATGTGACAGTAATGACTGCACCAGTGCACCAGCTAGGCGTTCTGGGAAATGTGACAGTAATGACTGCACCTGTGCACCAGCTAGGCGTTCTGGGAAATGTGACAGTAATGACTGCACCTGTGCACCAGCTAGGCGTTTTGGGAAATGTGACAGTAATGACTGCACCTGTGCACCAGCTAGGCGTTCTGGGAAATGTGACAGTAATGACTGCACCTGTGAACCAGCTAGGCGTTCTGGTAAATGTCACAGTAATGACTGCACCAGCTAGGTGGTCTTGGACAAGTGAAGTATTAACAGCATCTGTGCACCAGCTAGGTGGTCTGGTAAATGTCACAGTAATGACTGCACATGTGAAGAAAATGTCACAGTAATAGCATAAAGAGAATGCACAAGATCAGTAAAGCGCTCCCCATAAACACCAGGGGTGAAATGTAATAGGATGAGAGATTCAGAAAGTGAGAGATTTGGTAAGAAATCTCCAGTTTTTTTAAAGTGGCAATCATTTACACATCAAAACCAGTGTGATTTTGCTGTGTAAATGATTGCCACTTTAAAAAAACTGGAGATTTCTTACCAAATCTCCCACTTTCTGAATCTCTCATCCTATTACATTTCACCCCACGTGTAAATATATAAAATGAGTACTATCCCTTTAAGGCAGTAAATTCAAATCTTCAAGTCCACGTATATGTTCTGTGGAAACAACCTTGGTTTCATGCAGCCCAGTTTGCAGGCACAATTCCAAGGAGAGATATAACAAAATTTAGTGCAGATTGTTATTAGTGATGTGCACCGGACACTTTTTCGCGTTTTGGGTTTTGGGTTCTGATTACCTTCAGGTTTTGGGTTCTAATGGGTTTTGCCAAAACACCCCCTAAAGGTTTTGGGTTTTGGGTTCTGATTTTTTTGAAAAAAGCATAAAAATGGTTAAAATCGCATAATTTAGGTGTTTTTTTTGCTCCTATGCTATTATTAACCCCAATAGCTTTCTTCTCCACTCATTTACAGTCTATTCTGAACACCTCACACCTCACAATATTGTTTTTAGGCCAAAATGTTGCACCGAGGTAGCTGGATGACTATGATAAGCAAGACAAATGGGCGGCACAAACACGTGGCCCATCTAGGAGTGGCACTGCAGTGGCAGATAGAAAAACTAGGCCCCAAAGAGCACATAATTCAAAAGAAAAAAAGAGGTGCAAGATGGAATTGTCCTTGGGCCCTCCCACCCACCCTTATGTTGTGTAAACAGGACACGCACACTTTAACAAAGCAATAATTTCAGCCACAGGGTCTGCCACACGACTGTGGCTGAAATGATTGGTTCGTTTGGGCCCCCACATCACAAGCTGCCATTTAATATGTCCCTGCACAAACTGGCTCTACAGAGGCAAAAGGTCGTCCTCATCCTCATCCAGCAATTCCTCACCACCATCAGTATCTTGTTCTTCCTCACCCTCACAGAGTATTAATTCGTCCCCGCTGGAATCCACCACCACAGGTTCCTGTGTACTTTGTGGACGCTGGTCTTTCTCGTAGAATTGATAATTCATTTTTATGAACATCATCTTCTCCACATTATTTGGAAGCAACCTCCTACGCTTATTGCTGACAAGGTTCCCAGCTGCACTAAAAACTCTTTCGGAGTACACACTGGAGGAAGGGCAACTGAGGTAATATAGAGCCAGTTTGTACAGGGGCTTCCAAATTTCCTTTTTTTTCTGCCAGTACTGGTAAGGACTCTCTGACATGCCTACTTGGGTGCTGTCACCCATATAATCCTCCACCATTCTGTCAATGGTGATAGCATCATAGGCAGTGGCAGTAGACATGTCAGAAATTGTTGGAAGGTCCTTCAGCCCAGACCAAATGTCCAAACTTGGTCCTTTATCACCACCAGCGGGGGGTTTAGGAAATCGCAGTTGTTTCCTGGCAGAACCAGTTGCTGGAGAAAATGAAGGAGAAGGTGCTGCTGAGTCACTTTCCACTTCAGAAGATGACAGTTTTCTCACCAGCAGTTCTTTGCACTTCTGCAGGCTTGTGTCCGCCGGAAAGAGTGACACCACGTAGGCTTTAAACCGAGGATCGAGCACGGTGGCCAAAATGTACTCCTCTGATTTCAACATTTGTACCACCCTCGAATCCTGGCAAAGCGTATGAAGGACTTTATCCACAAGTCCCACATGCTTAGAGGACTCGCTCCGTCTCAGCTCCTCCTTCACTTTCTCCAACTGTTTCTGCAAAAGCCTGATAAGGGGAATGACCTGACTCAAGCTGGCAGTGTCTGAACTGACTTCACGTGTGGCAAGTTCGAAGGGTTGGAGAATCTTGCACAACACTGAAATCATTCTCCACTGTGCTTGAGTCAGGTGCATACCCCCTCCTTTGCCTATGTCATAGGTGGATGTATAGGCTTGAATGGCCCTTTGCTGCTCCTCCATCCTCTGAAGCATATAGAGGGTTGAGTTCCACCGCGTTACGACCTCTTGCTTCAGCTGATGGAGGGGCAGGTTCAACAGTGTTTGCTGCCGCTCCAGTCTTTGGCATGCAGCCGCCGAATGCCGAAAGTGGCCAGAAATTTTTCGGGCCACCGAAAGAGTCTCCTGCACAGCTCTGTTGTCTCTTAGAAAACTCTGGACCACCAAATTTATCGTGTGAGCAAAACAGGGCACATGCTGGAATTTGCCCTGCTTTAATGCCCGCACGATATTGCTGGCATTGTCTGACACCACAAATCCCCAGGAGAGTCTAAGAGGGGTAAGCCATTGCCCAATGATTACCCTCAGTTTCTGTAAGAGGTTATCGGCGGTGTGCCTCTTACGGAAAGCGGTTACACACAACGTAGCCTGCCTAGGAAGGAGCTGGCATTTCCTAGGTCCTACTACTGGTGCTGCTGCTGTTGTTGCTGCTGGACAAGGCGATTCATCTACCCAGTGGGCTGTCACGGTCATGTAATCCCTAGTCTGCCCTTTTCCACTTGTCCACATGTCCGTTGTTAAGTGGACAGTGGGTATGACCGCATTTTTCAGGGCACTGAGAACACTTTTATGCACTTCACTGTACAGCTTCGGTATCGCCTGTCTAGCGAAGTGGAATCTTGACGGTATTTTGTAACGGGGACACACTAAGTCCATCAATCGTCTAAATCCTATTCCAGCAGTTATGGACACCGGAAGCACATCTAATACAATCAGATCTGCTAAGGCCTCAGTTACCCGCTTTGCCATTGGATGACTGCTGTCATACTTCATCTTCATGGCAAAGGACTGTTGGACAGTCAATTGCTTAGTGAAATAAGTGTTCCGACTTCCCCTCCGGGATGATGAATGACTCCCAGCAGCAACAGCAGCAGCGGCAGCAGTAGGAGGCGTAGCAATGCAGGATCCTCCAGAAGAATCCCGGATAGGAGAGGAGTCAGTCAGGCAAGTAACATGGCCTATAGGACTACTCCCAATCCTCATTGAGGATGAAATTGACGAGGAGGGACTTTGCGGTGTGGTTGGGCACGTGGACACAACAGGACAAAGGGATTTAGTTGTCCCTGGACTGTGTACATTCTTAGCCACAGTTTCTGAACTAAACAGCAACTTATGAACGCTCTTCAAGTGACGTAGAAGGGAGGATGTCCCTAGGTGGGAAACGTCCTTACCCCTGCTTATTTGAGCTTTGCATAAGCTACATATGGCAAAACAATTGTTGGACGGTTTGGGATAAAAATAATTCCAGACCGAAGAGGTGGATTTATTGGTCTTCTGTCCAGGCATGGTGATGCCCTTTGGAATCTCACGGACAACAACTGTCTTGCCCGGTGCCTCATTTAAGCAAACCGCATCAGCATCGTCCTCCTCGTCAATTTCTCCCTCAGCACCAGCTTCATCAATATCCTCCTCCTGGTGTACAACACTGACACCTTCATTATCGACATCTGCAACTGCACTGTCTGTGATCCTTTCAGCACATGCAGAGGGTGTGCTGCGAATGCTGAAAGGAGCCTCCTCTTCCCGTACAGTGATGGGAAGGTCAGGCATCGCAACCACCAACACCCTTGGACTCTCCGCTGGGATTTGTGATACCATGTCTTCTTTGGAAGGCAGAGTTGTTTGCTGGATTCTTGTTGGTGACAGCTTAACTCTCTTAAATTTTAAAGTGGGAGAAGGAGGAGGAGGAGGAGGACTTTGATCATCTTCTGAAGCTGAGCCACTAGTCATGAACATAGGCCATGGCCGTAGCCGTTCCTTGCCACTCCGTGTTGTAAATGGCACACTGGCAACTTTACGTTTCTCCTCCAATGATTTGCTTTTTCTTTTTAAGGGCCTTTTACTCAACTTTGGCTTTTTGGATTTTACATGCCCTCTACTTTGACACTGGGCATCGGCCTTGGCAGACGACGTTGATGGCATTTCATCGTCTATGTCATGATGACTAGTGGCATCAGCTTCAGA
The DNA here is from genome assembly GCF_055691185.1 of Crinia signifera. Classification (NCBI taxonomy): domain Eukaryota; kingdom Metazoa; phylum Chordata; class Amphibia; order Anura; family Myobatrachidae; genus Crinia; species Crinia signifera. The sequence goes on along the minus strand of NC_139221.1, from coordinate 1,812,451 downwards.
AGCACGACGAAGCGGCTCCTCATCTTTTCCTATTTTTTTATCCTCCATATTTTGGATATCTAACGGTAGGCAGCGGTGTCAGCAAACTGGATACCGAGATATCAGCTGGTTGTCACTAGCCAGTGACAACAGCAGCAAGATACAATATTTATTTTGTGTATATACTGCGATATACTGGTAGGTAACACAACAAGTGGCGTCAGCAAACTGGAGTTATTTACTGCGATATCTAACGGTAGGCAGCGGTGTCAGCAAACTGGATACCGAGATATCAGCTGGTTGTCACTAGCCAGTGACAACAGCAGCAAGATACAATATTTATTTTGTGTATATACTGCGATATACTGGTAGGTAACACAACAAGTGGCGTCAGCAAACCGGAGTTATTTACTGCGATATCTAACGGTAGGCAGCGGTGTCAGCAAACTGGATACCGAGATATCAGCTGGTTGTCACTAGCCAGTGACAACAGCAGCAAGATACAATATTTATTTTGTGTATATACTGCGATATACTGGTAGGTAACACAACAAGTGGCGTCAGCAAACCGGAGTTATTTACTGCGATATCTAACGGTAGGCAGCGGTGTCAGAAAACTGGATACCGAGATATCAGCTGGTTGTCACTAGCCAGTGACAACAGCAGCAAGATACAATATTTATTTTGTGTATATACTGCGATATACTGGTAGGTAACACAACAAGTGGCGTCAGCAAACCGGAGTTATTTACTGCGATATCTACCGGTAGGCAGCGGTGTCAGCAAACTGGATACCGAGATATCAGCTGGTTGTCACTAGCCAGTGACAACAGCAGCAAGATACAATATTTATTTTGTGTATATACTGCGATATACTGGTAGGTAACACAACAAGTGGCGTCAGCAAACCGGAGTTATTTACTGCGATATCTAACGGTAGGCAGCGGTGTCAGAAAACTGGATACCGAGATATCAGCTGGTTGTCACTAGCCAGTGACAACAGCAGCAAGATACAATATTTATTTTGTGTATATACTGCGATATACTGGTAGGTAACACAACAAGTGGCGTCAGCAAACCGGAGTTATTTACTGCGATATCTAACGGTAGGCAGCGGTGTCAGAAAACTGGATACCGAGATATCAGCTGGTTGTCACTAGCCAGTGACAACAGCAGCAAGATACAATATTTATTTTGTGTATATACTGCGATATACTGGTAGGTAACACAACAAGTGGCGTCAGCAAACCGGAGTTATTTACTGCGATATCTAACGGTAGGCAGCGGTGTCAGAAAACTGGATACCGAGATATCAGCTGGTTGTCACTAGCCAGTGACAACAGCAGCAAGATACAATATTTATTTTGTGTATATACTGCGATATACTGGTAGGTAACACAACAAGTGGCGTCAGCCAACCGGAGTTATTTACTGCGATATCTAACGGTAGGCAGCGGTGTCAGAAAACTGGATACCGAGATATCAGCTGGTTGTCACTAGCCAGTGACAACAGCAGCAAGATACAATATTTATTTTGTGTATATACTGCGATATACTGGTAGGTAACACAACAAGTGGCGTCAGCCAACCGGAGTTATTTACTGCGATATCTAACGGTAGGCAGCGGTGTCAGAAAACTGGATACCAAGATATCAGCTGGTTGTCACTAGCCAGTGACAACAGCAGCAAGATACAATATTTATTTTGTGTATATACTGCGATATACTGGTAGGTAACACAACAAGTGGCGTCAGCAAACCGGAGTTAAAAATGTAATTACTGCGATATCTAACGGCAGCCAGTGGTGTCAGCAACAACAACAACTTATAATTATTTTTTTTATATTTTTATATATTTTTTATTTTTTTTTTTATTTTTTTTTATATACTTTGAGAGGTAGGTACTAGGTAGTGGCACTGGCAACAACAGAGGTGACTGCCTGGTAGGTGTTTACTACCGTATAACAGGTAGCCAGGCAGCACAAAAACCCCTCTCCGGCAGCACAATAAAAATTAAACCCCCTCTGTCTGTAGTACTCTGTAGCAGCAGCACAGTGACACAACACAACGCTCCAGCAATATAGGAAAAAAAACCCCTCTCCGGCAGCACAATAAAAATTATTAAACCCCCTCTGTCTGACTCTGTACTCTGTAGCAGCAGCTCTGTAGCAGCAGCACAGTGACACACACAACACAACGCTCCAGCAATAAAGGAAAAAACCCCCCTCTCTGGCAGCACTGCTCCCTGCTCTGCGTCTCCCCACAGAATGAAGATGGCGGCGGCGGGTCCCGGCTTTAAAGGGATCCGGATCTCGCGAGAATGACGTCGGGCCTCGATTTCGGATCCGGGCCTGCGCGGGAGTCCGCGGACGTCCTGGATCCGGATTCGGATTCAGGACGTCCGTGCGGGTCCGGATCTCGGAGATCTCATCCCTAATTGTTATACACTATTAAGTGAAATGTGAAATGATCATAAACTCACACTTTACTAGTTGGTATATGCGTATTCATATATATTCCACTGGCAATAAACCGCCTCCTGATTCCACAGCATTTGGACATGGAATAGATTCAGAGAAAAGCAGAGAATAGTGCAGATTGTACACAAAAAGAGGGGTTTTATTAGGGGGTTTACACTCACATATAGGAGATAAGGTAAAAGCATGTAAATAGTGTCCCACAAGGCAAACTGGATCTCGGTGCAGCTTCTGATTCCCGGGGCTTGATGTAATTCACTGACCCTCCGGAAAGGTCAGACTCAGGAAACCAGAGAGCAGCCAGCCAGTCCACAATGAGGGTCCACAAACGTCCAGTATACGCTAAACGCGTTTCGGATTTAACCTTTTTCAATAGTGCTTGTCCTGGACTGTAGGAAGGCTGTATTTATCATCCCTGTAATTGTGATCATTGATCGCACCTGACGCCGGCTGCACATGCGCAGTCCGGCGTTTCAAGATGGCCGTGCGTTTCACAGACCCGGAAGTATCGGGTTTTCTGTGTTCCGACGGCTGCGGCTATCCAATATGGTGGTGCGTTTCACCTACCCGGAAGTACCGGGTTTTTTGCGCTCCATTCCGTCTCTACTTGCGATCTAAGTAGAAAGAGACACTGCATCATTTATATGTTCAATATACATACAAGAAAAGTGCTTTGTGCTCATTTTAGACGGAGAAAGTGCTTTGTGCAAAAAGGTGCAAGTCATCATAAAGTGCTATTTATACCTATAGATCACAAACCGATGGTTTTATGCTGTATCTGTATCTTTTGGAGTGATTTGGATGTCACTTTTTGCACTATATCTTAAGCTGCACCCTATTGACTTGTGCGCACCAATTGTTATTTCCCAAATTTGTAAATGTCACAGTAATGACTGCACCAGTGCACCAGCTAGGTGGTCTTGGACAAATTAAGTAATAACAGCATCTGTGCACCAGCTGGCTGGTCTGGGAATTGTGACAGTTAGTAATGACCACATGTGCAGCAGCTAGGTGGTCTAGGAAACGTCACAGTAATGACAGAACCTGCGTATTAGCTAGGTGGTCTGGGAAATGTGACAGTAATGACTGCACCAGTGCACCAGATAGGTGGTCTGGGAAATGTGACAGTAATGACTGCACCAGCTAGGTGGTCTTGGACAAATTAAGTAATAACAGCATCTGTGCACCAGCTGGCTGGTCTGGGAAATGTGACAGTTAGTAATGACCACATGTGCAGCAGCTAGGTGGTCTAGGAAACGTCACAGTAATGACAGAACCTGCGTATTAGCTAGGTGGTCTGGGAAATGTGACAGTAATGACTGCACCAGTGCACCAGATAGGTGGTCTGGGAAATGTGACAGTAATGACTGCACCAGTGCACCAGATAGGTGGTCTGGGAAATGTGACAGTAATGACTGCACCAGCTAGGTGGTCTTGGACAAATTAAGTAATAACAGCATCTGTGCACCAGCTGGCTGGTCTGGGAAATGTGACAGTGAGTAATGACCACATGTGCAGCAGCTAGGTGGTCTAGGAAACGTCACAGTAATGACAGAACCTGTGCACCAGCTAGGTGGTCTGGGAAATGTGACCACCTTGGTAGATCTCGAGGACCAGTTTGGTCAGCACTGCCCTATGTGGGCTCTCCAGGTGTAATTCTCAGTAGATGCAGGATAAAAATAAGTTTGCATATGAAGGGGCAAAAGAAGTGTCCATGGCATTTCCACAGGTCTGTAAATAATATTTTCCATTGTTCCAAAAATAATAATGACGTAAAATAAAATCCGTCCATAATGAAGTTTATTTGGTTATTGGACATGGATGTTTGTGAGTATTAATGACGTGTGTCTGTCTGTGTGCATACATCCTCATGTGTTATACAAGTGCATAGTGATATGTTGCTTGTGCCCAGATTAAAGTTTCCAAAATGTGTAAAATGTGGATGTCTCTGAGGTAGATTTGTTGAGAAATTACATTTGATTGAAGGAATGAGTCTAAATATTTGGAAAGATTGGATAAAATGGCTTAAATTCAATCGGATGACCGGGGAGGGGGGATTGTTTGGATCCTTATGAATGTTTGGAAGGCACTAAAAGTTTGGTATTCTTGGGTGTTATTGTTAAATAAGGTGTAGGTGAAATCCTTCTTCCACAATATTGTTCATCTTAAAATATTTTAGTGGGGTCTTGTTGTGGTGGTGTCTGATAATAATCGTAATATTTCTGTTTAGTATTTTGTTAAAATTGTCCTTTTTTAAATTCTGTAATGCAGTCTGTTCTTTTGTTAAATTGATTTTCATTTTGTTTGTTTGGGAGGTCAGATATCTTCTTCCATAAATTTTAGAAATATGACGATGTGGGATCCTTTACAAAAGGTGGGGTTAAATGTGGATGGAGGTTTGAACGTGTTAAATCGAGATATCGCTGCGGAGTCCTTTTTTCTTTTAAATAATTTTGTTTTTAGCTTCCTGATGAATCTGTTTGTGTTGATGTAGAGATCAAATTTCTTAGAAGCCGATTGAATGTGAGGAATAAAGGACAGTTCAGAGTCGAGGATGACCCCTAGGCAGCGAGCTTGTGGAGTAGGATTAATTGTTATGTTCTTGACAGTGATAGAGATATCAGTTTGGTAACTACTCTTGGCTGGTGGGAATATAATAATTCTGTTTTGGAAATGTTGAGTTTGAGGTGGCGAGATGACATCCAAGATGAAATGGCAGAAAGACATTCAGAGATACGGAGCAATTATGATGGTGACAATTCTGGGGAGGATAGATAGATTTGAGTATCATCAGTGTACAGGTGATACAGAAATCCAAAAGAGTTAATTAGTTTCCCAAGTGAGGAGGTATAGATTTAGAAAAGCAGAGGACTTAAGACTGAGCCTTGTGGTACTGCAATGGACAGAGGTAGTGAGGAGGAGGTAGAATCAGAGAAGCAAACACTGAAAGAGCGATTAGATAGGTAGGAAGAGAACCAAGAAAGGGCTGTGTTCTGAAGACCTAGGGAGTGCAGTGTTTGTATGAGAAGAGAGTGGTCAACCGTGTCAAACGCAGCAGAAAGATCTAGAAGAATAAGTAGTGAGTAATGGCCTTTAGATTTAGCAGTTGCCAGATCATTTACTACTGTAGTCAGTGCTGTCTCAGTGGAGTGTTGAGAACAAAAGCCTGACTGAAATGGGTCCAATAAGTTGTAGGAGTTAAGAAAGTGTGTGAGGCGAGTGTAGGCAAGTCTCTTGGAGAGGCATGGAAGCTGTGAGATAGGACGATAGAGAGACAGTTTGGATCAGATTTGAGGGTTTTTTTAAGGTGCCCATACATGCTGCGATGGGATGTGCGCTCCCGCAGGCATCTCATCGCACAGTATAAAAAATATGTGCTGCACATACTTTTTCTGCTGCCTTCTGATCGCATCACATTGCACGAAAATCCCATGCGTAGCGACGCGATCCAGCCCATAACGGGTGTGATTATTGCACCGTGTATGGGCACCTTAAGAATGGGAGTAATAAGTGTATGCTTGAAGGAAAAATACCAACCAGTATAGAGAGAGAGATGGGGGGGGGGGGGGTAGATTTTAGTTGAGCTTGGGAAAAGCACAGGAGACAGAGCTTTACTGACTTGTAGGGTTATAGGTCAAGAGGAGAGTTAGTGGAGTAGGAAGATGAGAAGAGTGTTGATGCTTCATACTTGTGGGGTCAAAAGAGGAGAAAATGCCAACAGGAAGCCACACATCCCATACCAGTAGCCACACACTACATAGATCTGTTCAGCCAATCCCCTGCAGCCACACACTACATAGATCTTCTCTGCCAAATGAAAAAGAGGAGGCGGCTGTGTGCTATGGATCCACTACTATGATAAATCGACACAAGGGAAAAAGTAGTTATTAGTTAGGTCTCCTATTTAGGCAGCAGTCAAATGTAGGTACTCAGACCACATGTAAAGGACAAATAAAACAAAAACTAGACGGCACTAAAATAAGAAACAATTTAATAAAAAAATACATGTAAAAAAAAATACTTTAAATATGACAAACAAAATAACACCATCTAGTATTAATTGTTATCACCACTAATAGTAAAGTTAGTTAGATGAATATGGAAAATATATGGATATTAATAGTGACGTCTCTCTAGTGATGCAGATGGTAGTTTGGTTAGTAAAGATCTATCAAGAAAGTCCCATCAGAACAAATACAGAAATGGATTTTCTTCCCATTAGTAGGTGTTAGGAATGAGCGATATCACAATGGTAAATGGATGTTAGTACCTGTGCATGCTATCATTCATTGATTGCATTATTTATAACAAGAGTGGTAATTATACTGATATTTAATGACTTTACTAACAACCATTTACCATTGTGATGTCACTCATTCCTAACACCTACTAATGGGGAAAAAATCTGTTACTGCTTTATTCTGATGGGACTTTCTTGATGTATATTTACTAACCAAACTACCATCTGCATCATTATAGAGACTTCAGTATTCATATCCATATTTCCTCAGCCAATCCCCTGCAGCTGCACACTAGATAGATATGCTCAGCCAATCCCCTGAAGCCACACACTACATAGATATGCTCAGCCAATCCTATGCAGCCACACACTACATAGATACGCTCAGCCAATCCTATGCAGCCACACACTACATAGATCTACTCAGTAACAATGCTGATTATTATTTTTCAATGAAGTACAAGCTGAGCTTCAAATAGATAGAATTCTCTAGCTTCCTACACAGGATAATATAGCGCATGAATAAAGCACCTGAATGCAATGCCACAGGTGATGGGTTTAAATCCTCGGTATGTCAGCATCTTCAAATGCAATAAAGGACAGTGTGACTGAATAACAGTAAAGTTCATGAATGTTGTATAGCTATTTGTGATGAAAGGGATGTGGGAAGGAGACCAGAGATGTTGGCTTCAAAGAAGAGGGAAGCTAGAAGTGAATGTAATTAAAACAGATAATTAAGTGTAGCCAACAGCGCCCCCTACCCCACAGCGCCCCTTACCTTGAAGCGGACACGCCACACCACCCTTGTTACGGCCCTGGTTAGATTCCCGGAGATCATCTCCGTTTGTCCTCACTCTTTTAGTGATCCTAACATTGTCTCTGGTCTTTGTTGCAGGCACAGATTTCCGGGTCACATCAGACGCCCGCCTGTCATCTCGCCACACCCTTATCACCAATCCTGTGGCAAATGATTTCCAGCAGGTGTCACCAACATCTGTGGAAAGACCGTACTCCTGTTCAGACTGTCACCGGACCTTCATCCGCAAGTCTCACCTGACCAGCCACCAGCGCACGCACCGCGGAGAGCGTCCATACCCCTGCGAGGTGTGTGGGAAGCGATTCCATTACCGCCATCACCTGGTTGGTCACAAGCGCATTCATACCGGAGAGAAACTCTTCTCCTGTGAACACTGTGGGATCAAATTTAACCATAAAGGAAACTACCAGACTCACCAGCGTCTGCACACCGGGGAGCGACCGTTCTCTTGTGACAGATGCGGTAAAAGCTTTAACCGTAAGGCTGATCTGATCACGCATTGCCGCGTCCATACTGGGGAAAGGCCTTTTACGTGTTCTGACTGCGATAAGAGCTTCAGCCGTAAGCAGCACCTGGTAACTCATCGGCGCAGGCACACTGGCGAGACCCCATTTCCCTGTGACCAATGTGAGCAAAGCTTTGCCCAGCGCAAGGCCTTGCTGCGGCACCAAGAGTTGGTTCACAGCGCAGAGCGGCCGTACAGCTGTACAGAGTGCGGCAAAGGATTTGCATGCCGCTCCCATCTCCTCACTCACCAGCGTGCTCACCAAAACAGCGGCGGTAGCTGTGGGATCGGTGGAAAACCTTTCTCCTGTGATCAGTGCCGGAAAAGCTTTGTGGCGCAGCCTCACCTGCAGGCACATCAGAGAACCCACAGCGGGGGAGAGAGACCCTATACTTGTACTGTCTGTGGGAAAGGATTTAAAAGTAGACAATTCCTGAGCCGCCACCAGAAGATACACACTGGGGAGCGACCGTTCCGATGTAACGTCTGCGGGGACAGCTTCATTCAGAAGCCCAACCTAGAGCGCCATAAAGGCATCCACAGCGGTCACCGGCCCTTCCCCTGTCTGGTGTGTGGAGGCAGCTTCTACAAAAAACACAACCTTGTGCGACACCAGCGCATACACACTGGGGAGCGGCTGCATTTCAGCTGCAAAGTGTCCCAACCGACAATGGTGTCCAAGGGGAAAGGTGCGGAGTGTCCAGCGGGTGTCCGGCCAGCAGAGAACCCGTGTAAGAATGTCTGCTGCAATCGCCCACGCATGGAGCACTGAGGGACTACCCGCATGCTAGGAAACCAGTCACAGGCTGGTAATAAGCCAAACTGACTGGCACATGATGGGATAAAAGACAGCGCTGGACCAATATATTAATTATAGTGAAATATGGGTATTGCCAAATATATGGTCATGTGAAGGATTCAGGAGAAAAAAGGTCAGAGCGACCGTGCACAGGGAGAAAGGGGCTGTGTACAGGGAGAGACGGGCTGGCACAGCGTGATGTGTACGGGGAGAGACGGGCTGGCACAGCGTGATGTGTACGGGGAGAGACGGGCTGGCACAGCGTGATGTGTACGGGGAGAGACGGGCTGGCACAGCGTGATGTGTACGGGGAGAGACGGGCTGGCACAGCGTGATGTGTACGGAAAGAAACGGGCTGGCACAGCGTGATGTGTACAGGGAGAGACGAGCTGGCACAGCGTGATGTGTACGGGGAGAGACGGGCTGGCACAGCGTGATGTGTACGGGGAGAGACGGGCTGGCACAGCGTGATGTGTACGGGGAGAGACGGGCTGGCACAGCGTGATGTGTACGGGGAGAGACGGGCTGGCACAGCGTGATGTGTACGGGGAGAGACGGGCTGGCACAGCGTGATGTGTACGGGGAGAGACGGGCTGGCACAGCGTGATGTGTACGGGGAGAGAAGGGCTGGCACAGCGTGATGTGTACGGGGAGAGACGGGCTGGCACAGCGTGATGTGTACGGGGAGAGACGGGCTGGCACAGCGTGATGTGTACGGGGAGAGACGGGCTGGCACAGCGTGATGTGTACGGGGAGAGACGGGCTGGCACAGCGTGATGTGTACGGGGAGAGACGGGCTGGCACAGCGTGATGTGTACGGAAAGAAACGGGCTGGCACAGCGTGATGTGTACAGGGAGAGACGAGCTGGCACAGCGTGATGTGTACGGGGAGAGACGGGCTGGCACAGCGTGATGTGTACGGGGAGAGACGGGCTGGCACAGCGTGATGTGTACGGGGAGAGACGGGCTGGCACAGCGTGATGTGTACGGGGAGAGACGGGCTGGCACAGCGTGATGTGTACGGGGAGAGACGGGCTGGCACAGCGTGATGTGTACGGGGAGAGACGGGCTGGCACAGCGTGATGTGTACGGGGAGAGACGGGCTGGCACAGCGTGATGTGTACGGGGAGAGACGGGCTGGCACAGCGTGATGTGTACGGGGAGAGACGGGCTGGCACAGCGTGATGTGTACGGGGAGAGACGGGCTGGCACAGCGTGGTGTGTACGGGGAGAGACGGGCTGGCACAGCGTGATGTGTACGGGGAGAGACGGGCTGGCACAGCGTGATGTGTACGGGGAGAGACGGGCTGGCACAGCGTGATGTGTACGGGGAGAGACGGGCTGGCACAGCGTGATGTGTACGGGGAGAGACGGGCTGGCACAGCGTGATGTGTACGGGGAGAGACGGGCTGGCACAGCGTGATGTGTACGGGGAGAGACGGGCTGGCACAGCGTGATGTGTACGGGGAGAGACGGGCTGGCACAGCGTGATGTGTACGGGGAGAGACGGGCTGGCACAGCGTGATGTGTACGGGGAGAGACGGGCTGGCACAGCGTGATGTGTACGGGGAGAGACGGGCTGGCACAGCGTGATGTGTACGGGGAGAGACGGGCTGGCACAGCGTGATGTGTACGGGGAGAGACGGGCTGGCACAGCGTGATGTGTACGGGGAGAGACGGGCTGGCACAGCGTGATGTGTACGGGTAGAGACGGGCTGGCACAGTGTGATGTGCACAGGAGAGACGGGTTGGCACAGTGTGATGTGTACGGGGAGAGACGGGCTGGCACAGTGTGATGTCCATAGAGAGGGACGAGCTGGCACAATGTGATGTGTATGGGGAGAGATGGGCTGGCACAGTGTGATGTACATGGAGAGGGACGAGCTGGCACAATGTGATGTGTATGGGGAGAGATGGGCTGGCACAGTGTGATGTACATGGAGAGGGACGAGCTGGCACAATGTGATATACACGGGGAGAGATGGGCTGGCACAGTGATGTGTACGGGGAGAGACGGGCTGGCACAGCGTGATGTGTACGGGTAGAGACAGGCTGGCACAGCGTGATGTGTACGGGGAGAGACGGGCTGGCACAGCGTGATGTGTACGGGGAGAGACGGGCTGGCACAGCGTGATGTGTACGGGGAGAGACGGGCTGGCACAGCGTGATGTGTACGGGGAGAGACGGGCTGGCACAGCGTGATGTGTACGGGGAGAGACGGGCTGGCACAGCGTGATGTGTACGGGGAGAGACGGGCTGGCACAGCGTGATGTGTACGGGTAGAGACGGGCTGGCACAGTGTGATGTGCACAGGAGAGACGGGTTGGCACAGTGTGATGTGTACGGGGAGAGACGGGCTGGCACAGTGTGATGTCCATAGAGAGGGACGAGCTGGCACAATGTGATGTGTATGGGGAGAGATGGGCTGGCACAGTGTGATGTACATGGAGAGGGACGAGCTGGCACAATGTGATATACACGGGGAGAGATGGGCTGGCACAGTGATGTGTACGGGGAGAGACGGGCTGGCACAGCGTGATGTGTACGGGGAGAGACGGGCTGGCACAGCGTGATGTGTACGGGGAGAGACGGGCTGGCACAGCGTGATGTGTACGGGGAGAGACGGGCTGGCACAGCGTGATGTGTACGGGGAGAGACGGGCTGGCACAGCGTGATGTGTACGGGGAGAGACGGGCTGGCACAGCGTGATGTGTACGGGGAGAGACGGGCTGGCACAGCGTGATGTGTACGGGTAGAGACGGGCTGGCACAGTGTGATGTGCACAGGAGAGACGGGTTGGCACAGTGTGATGTGTACGGGGAGAGACGGGCTGGCACAGTGTGATGTCCATAGAGAGGGACGAGCTGGCACAATGTGATGTGTATGGGGAGAGATGGGCTGGCACAGTGTGATGTACATGGAGAGGGACGAGCTGGCACAATGTGATATACACGGGGAGAGATGGGCTGGCACAGTGATGTGTACGGGGAGAGACGGGCTGGCACAGCGTGATGTGTACGGGTAGAGACGGGCTGGCACAGTGTGATGTACATGGAGAGGGACGAGCTGGCACAATGTGATATACACGGGGAGAGATGGGCTGGCACAGTGATGTGTACGGGGAGAGACGGGCTGGCACAGTGTGATGTACATGAAGAGGGACGAGCTGGCACAATGTGATATACACGGGGAGAGATGGGCTGGCACAGTGTGATGTGTATAGGGGGAGATGGGCTGGCACAGTGTGATGTACATGAAGAGGGACGAGCTGGCACAATGTGATATACACGGGGAGAGATGGGCTGGCACAGTGTGATGAGTATAGGGGGAGATGGGCTGGCACAGTGTGATGTGTATGGGGAGAGACGGGCTGGCACAGTGTGGTGTACACGGAAAGATACGGGCTGGCACAGAGTGATGCGTATGGGGAGAGATGGGCTGGCACAGTGTGGTGTGTATAGGGGGAGATGGGCTGGCACAGTGTGATGTGTATAGGGGGAGATGGGCTGGCACAGTGTGATGAGTATGGGGAGAGATGGGCTGGCACAGTGTGGTGTACACAGGGAGAGATGAGCTGGCACAGTGTGATGTGTATAGGGGGAGATGGGCTGGCACAGTGTGATGTGTACCGGGAGAGATGGGCTGGCACAGTGTGATGTGTATAGGGGGAGATGGGCTGGCACAGTGTGATGAGTATGGGGGGAGATGGGCTGGCACAGTGTGATGAGTATGGGGAGAGACGGGCTGGCACAGTGTGATGTGTATAGGGGGAGATGGGCTGGCACAGTGTGATGAGTATGGGGAGATGGGCTGGCACAGTGTGATGTGTACCGGGAGAGATGGGCTGGCACAGTGTGATGAGTATGGGGAGAGATGGGCTGGCACAGTGTGATGTGTACCGGGAGAGATGGGCTGGCACAGTGTGATGTGTATAGGGGGAGATGGGCTGGCACAGTGTGATGCGTACTGGAAGAGACAGGCTGGCACAGTGTGGTGTACACTGGGAGAGATGGGCTGGCACAGTGTGATGAGTATGGGGAGAGATGGGCTGGCACAGTGTGATGTGTACCGGGAGAGATGGGCTGGCACAGTGTGATGAGTATGGGGAGAGATGGGCTGGCACAGTGTGATGTGTACCGGGAGAGATGGGCTGGCACAGTGTGATGTGTATAGGGGGAGATGGGCTGGCACAGTGTGATGCGTACTGGAAGAGACAGGCTGGCACAGTGTGGTGTACACTGGGAGAGATGGGCTGGCACAATGTGGTGTACACAGGTAGAGATGGGCTGGCACAGTGGGATGTCCATGAAGAGGGACGAGCTGGCACAATGTGATGTGTATGGGGAGAGATGGGCTGGCACAGTGTGATGAGTATAGGGGGAGATGGGCTGGCACAGTGTGATGTGTATGGGGAGAGACGGGCTGGCACAGTGTGGTGTACACGGAAAGATACAGGCTGGCACAGAGTGATGCGTATGGGGAGAGATGGGCTGGCACAGTGTGGTGTACATGGGGAGAGATGGGCTGGCACAGTGTGATGTGTATAGGGGGAGATGGGCTGGCACAGTTTGATGCGTACTGGAAGAGACGGGCTGGCACAGTGTGGTGTACACAGGGAGAGATGGGCTGGCACAGTGTGATGTGTATAGGGGGAGATGGGCTGGCACAGTTTGATGCGTACTGGAAGAGACGGGCTGGCACAGTGTGATGCATACTGGAAGAGACGGGCTGGCACAGTGGGATGTCCATGGAGAGGGATGGGCTGGCACAGTGTGATGTGTACGGGGAGAGACGGGCTGGCACAGTGTGGTGTACACAGGTAGAGATGGGCTGGCACAGTGGGATGTCCATGGAGAGGGATGGGCTGGCACAATGTGGTGTACACAGGGAGAGACGGGCTGGCACAGTGTGATGCGTATGGGGAGAGACGGGCTGGTACAGTGTGGTGTACACAGGTAGAGATGGGCTGGCACAGTGTGATGTCCATGGAGAGGGATGGGCTGGCACAATGTGATGCCTATGGGGAGAGACGGGCTGGCACAGTGTGGTGTACACGGGGAGAGATGGGCTGGCACAGTGTGGTGTACACAGGTAGAGATGGGCTGGCACAGTGTGGTGTACACAGGTAGAGATGGGCTGGCACAGTGGGATGTCGATGGAGAGGGATGGGCTGGCACAATGTGATGCCTATGGGGAGAGACAGGCTGGCAGAGTGTGACGTACAAGAGTATAGGCGGGCTGGCACAGTGTGATGTCCATGGTTTATAATGTATGTGCATATGATCGTAAATTCATGTGCTTATATGTATATGTACTCAGTATAAATCCCATGAAACCCCCTGAGACGTGTTCTGTGATGCTCGCCCCAACCCCCATACAGTGGACACCAATGTTCTGGCTGAGGAGACACAGGAGAAAGTTTGGACTCACATTGGGCCTGATTCATACACAAAACCGCTGTCACAAGCAGCACCGTCCATCTTGTGCAAGTGGCCCCGCCGGCTAAAGACCCTGTCTGCCCTATAATTGGGTGCTGCCCCTGTCTGCCCTATAATTGGGTGCTGCCCCTGTCTGCCCTATAATTGGGTGCTGCCCCTGTCTGCCCTATAATTGGGTGCTGCCCCTGTCTGCCCTATAATTGGGTGCTGCCCCGGTCTGCCCTATAACTGGGTGCTGCCCCTGTCTGCCCTATAACAGGGCGCTGCCACTGTCTGCCCTATAATTGGGTGCTGCCCCGGTCTGCCCTATAACTGGGTGCTGCCCCTGTCTGCCCTATAACAGGGCACTGCCGCTGTCTGCCCTATAATTGGGTGCTGCCGCTGTCTGCCCTATAACTGGGGGCTGCCGCTGTCTGCCCTATAACTGGGCGCTGCCGCTGTCTGCCCTATAACTGGGTGCTGCCGCTGTCTGCCCTATAACTGGGCGCTGCCCTATAACCGGGCGCTGCTGCTGTCTGTCCTAAAATTGGGGCGCTGCCGCTGTCTGCCCTAAAATTGGGCGCTGCCGCTGTCTGCCCTAAAATTGGGCGCTACCGCTGGGTGCTGCCGCTGTCTGCCCTATAACTGGGTGCTGCCGCTGTCTACCCTATAACTGGGTGCTGCCGCTGTCTACCCTATAACTGGGCGCTGCCGCTGTCTACCCTATAACTGGGCGCTGCCGCTGTCTGCCCTAAAATTGGGCGCTAAGGCTGGGTGCTGCCGCTGTCTGCCCTATAACTGGGTGCTGCCGCTGTCTGCCCTATAACTGGGTGCTCCCGCTGTCTGCCCTATAACCGGGTGCTGCCGCTGTCTGCCCTATAACCGGGTGCTGCCGCTGTCTGCCCTATAACCGGGTGCTGCCGCTGTCTGCCCTATAATTGCCCGCTGCCGCTGTCTGCCCTATGATTGCCCGCTGCCGCTGTCTGCCCTAAAATTGGCCGCTGCCGCTGTCTGCCCTATCACTGGGCGCTGCTGCTGTCTGCCCTATAACTGGGCGCTGCCGCTGTCTGCCCTATAGTTGGGTGCTGCCACTGTCTGCCCTATAACTGGGTGCTGCCCCTGTCTGCCCTATAACTGGGTTCTGCCGCTGTCTGCCCTATAGTTGGGTGCTGCCACTGTCTGCCCTATAATACTACTTTCAGACCGCAAATGCCGTGTCGCACACGGGATTAGGACACGGGTCCCATCCCCAGAGCAACACGGCAATGCGGTCTGAAAGTTCCGACACCGACACGGCATATTGCCGAGTCGGTGACGTCACAGGGGGCGGAGCTGGGCGGCGGCGCGTCATCAGGAGCTCTGGAGGAGGCAGTACTTGGAGCTGACAGTGCTGCCTCCTCCATACTGTGAACGGGACACGGGTCGCTCGACCCAGGCACCCGTTCACACTGCACTTGACACGGGTCATAGCCGTGTTCAACCCTGGTCATTACCAGGGTTGAACACCCGTGGTGGCCTTTTCAGACCGCACCTTGACCCGTGTTGGGGCCGCAAGAACACGGCAATAACCCGGGTCTAGAGTGCGGTCTGAAAGCGGTATAACTGGGCGCTGCCGCTGTCTGCCCTATAACTGGGCGCTGCCGCTGTCTGCCCTATAATTGGGCGCTGCCGATGTCTGCCCTATAATTGGGCGCTGCCGCTGTCTGCCCTATAATTGGGTGCTGCCGCTGTCTGCCCTATAATTGGGTGCTGCCCCTATATCCTATAATCGCTGCCTTGGGGTCATCCTTGACTCTGAACTGTCCTTTGTTCCCCACATTCAATCTATCTCCAAATCATGTAACATGCATCTAAAAAACATCCAAAATATGACCCTATCTCACACAGGACACTACTAAATCTCTTATCCATGCACTCATTATATCCCACATTGATTATTGCAATAGTCTCCTACTGTAACTGGTCTTCCCAAGAACAGACTCTCACCACTGCAATCCATGCTAAATGCTGCTGCTAGGCTGATCTTCCTTGCAAGACGCTCATCGTCTGCTGATCTTCTTTGCCAGTCCCTCCATTGGTTGCCTGTATATTACCGCATTCAATATAAAATACTTCTACTTACATACAAAGCCATCACTCTGACTACACCGACTTATATCTCTTCACTTATCTCAGAATATATCCCCACCCGACCTCTCCACTCTGCACAAGATCTGCGTCTCTCATCACCAGACCTCTCCGCTCTGCACAAGATCGGCGCCTCTCATCCACACTCATTACTCACTTACACTTGCAGGATTTGTATTTGCAGCATATGTTTGCAACAGATATTTTTCATTGCACAAATTGAAACCATTCCCTAAGGGAATAGTCAGCTAGCACTTTGCCAGAAAAACATCTACACCTTGAGTCGACAGTTATTTCAGAACACAGAAAACCCCGGCTGGAAACAGAGAGAAGGTTTGCCACTTTGTTGTCTCTTTAATGTATTCAACCCATTTCACCCATAGAAAAAAGTGGATGTCATTTTAAATGGACATTTCTGGGACACTGGCTCACATATGACGTTTTTACAGCATAAAAAGGAAGGGGTGGGTAAAAATAAAGTAAGGTAAATGAAGGTAAAATAAGTAAGGTAAAAATAAAGTTAACTCTCTGCACAGTATGCACAGGATACGGTCAAATGGTCAACCATAAGATGTTATTAGGTTGACACCGCTGGATTGACATACAGGAAGGTCAACAGGGGTCTAGGTCGATAGGTTTCAAGGTCGACAGGGGTCTAGGTGACAAGGGACTAGGTCGACATGGGTACAGTGAAGAATTTTTATTTATTTTCCCTGAGGACCCTGTGGTTCCTATTTATTATCATTTACCCAAAGTACACAAATCACTCACTTCACCTCCCGGGTGACCTATTATTCCAGGGATTAATTCACTCACCACTAATTTATCTTTTTATTTTGATTATTTTCTTCAGCCACGAGTGTCCACCCTCAGGTCGTATATCAAAGACACAACTTAATTTTTTTAATTAATTGCGAAACAAACTTGAAAAAGTTCATATAACTTTTTAACCCTGGACGTACAAAGTTTATATTCTAACATCCCCCATCATATAGGGATACAAGCAATTGCTAAGAGATTGGAAGAAGATAACGACCTGAGAGTGGAACATCAACACTTTCTTCAGGATTCTATTCAATTCATTCTAAAGCACAATTTTTTCCTTGACACATTTTGTCTCCCTATATTGTTCCTTTGTATGGCGCTGCGAAACACTTGTGGCGCCTTATAAATAATAATAATAACATACTATCTTCAAGTCATGGGTACCGCCATGGGAACCAGATTTGCGCCAAGTTACGCCAACCTATATATGGACAGTTCGAAGATCAACTCATCTGGGGAAGTGACTGTGGCGCGAGTCTGGTTCTCTATGGGCGGTAAATTGGCAATCTTTTTATTATTTGGGATGGGGATGCACTTTCTGCACAATCTTTTGTTGACCATTTGAATCACAATGACTATAATTTAAAATTCACTCATCACTTTCACCCTACTAACATAACCTTCCTGGACATTGCTTTGGAAATTGTCGACAACCAGATCATCACAAAGAATCACAACAAAGAAGTTGGGAAGAACAGTTACTTACATTTCTAGAGTGAGCATTATTTTCCCTGGAAGCGAGCAATACCTAAGGGGCAATTTACTAGCCTAAGACGGAATTGCTCCAGCCCTGAGAACTTTATGACACAAGCCAAGGAAATTACGTCTGCATTCCTACAAAGAGGCTATCCTCCTAGCTTGGTAGAGAAGGCCTATACTGAAGTATTAAATTGTGAAAGAGACCAACTTCTTCTGGAAAGAAAAAGTAACAAAAACAAAGATTGCGAGAATCAGAAAACTCCAGCTAGAGAACTAGCTTACATCACAACATATAATAATTCAAGTAAAGAGATCGAAAATATTGTAAAGAAGAACTACGACATACTCAAACAGGATCCATTATTAAATCAAACCCTTCCAGCCGAACCACTATTAATTTTTAGAAAAAACACTACTTTGAAGAATATCTTGGCACCAAAACGTAGATAGTACCGCAGATACTTCCAACCAAACCAAAGGGTTGTTATAAATGCAATAGTAAAGGATGTATCGCATACTCTTACATGATTAACACAAAAACGTCTCAACTTCCGATCACTGAGAAACCTTATGTTATAAAAGAATTCATAAATTGTAATTCGACTTGCATTATACACATTTTGACATGCGGCTGCAACTTACATTATGTTGGCCGAACAACAAGAAAGTTAAAAATAAGGTTCC
Organism: Crinia signifera; assembly: GCF_055691185.1. Classification (NCBI taxonomy): domain Eukaryota; kingdom Metazoa; phylum Chordata; class Amphibia; order Anura; family Myobatrachidae; genus Crinia; species Crinia signifera. The sequence continues at coordinate 1,793,883 of NC_139221.1, read as the reverse complement.
TTGAACATCGACGGAACATAATGAAGGGCCTTCTGTCACTTAGGGGGAAATTTACCAATATGAAAAACCTAGTTTTTCGTATTCGTATTTTCCCTACGGTTGCATACGACTGTTTAAGTCGTATGCAAACTCGTGTTCCGGAGGGGGATTTACAAAGCAGTCAGATACGACTGCTTTGTAACCCTCCGATGGTGTAACAATTCGTATTAGCGGCCGTATATACGGCTGCTAATACGAATTATTTCTAGCAGTCTGCACGGATCAGTCAGATCCGTGCAGGCTGCAGTGTGTAAAAAAAAAAAAAAAAATTAAAAAAAAAACGGCGTGGGGTCCCCCCCCACAGCCGAAACCAGCACCAGGCTGACAGAGCCTGGAGCCGGTAATTAAAAATCAGGGAACCCGACAAATAGGGGCTCCCCGATTTTTAACAACCAGCCCCAGGCTCCAGGTCCGGGGCTGGTTCCCAAAATACGGGGGACAAAATGACTAGGGGTCCCCCGTATTTCAAGAACCAGTCCCAGGCACAACCAGCCGGCAGGGTAATGTCACAGCCGGGGGACACTTATAATATAAGGTCCCGCGGCCAAAACATTAACCCTACCGACCAGTCAGCCTGGCCAGGGGCCCTGGGGGAGTGGGGACCCCCCCAATAAAGGGGTCCCCCCCCTCCAGGACTTACCTGAGGAGGCTGAAGCCTGGTACTGTCCCCGATGCCCCTGGGCGGTGGGCATCGAGCTGATAAATGGTGTAAAAATAAGGTTAAACTATTGTTTTTTACTGTGGCACTACAAGTGCCAGCAAGCTGGGACTTGGAGAACCACAAGTCCCAGCCTGCTGGGCATTAAAGGGCCCGCTGGCACTTGTAGTTCTACAGTTAAAAAAATAGTGCACAAAACACACTGATACACTTTTAAAATAAAACTTTATTACATACAAAGCCCACACATACTAATACTTACCTATCTTCTTTCCGTAGGTAGCCCTGATGTCCTGTGTCGGCGTCTTCTGGTCCTGTGTCGTCTTCTTCCTCCATGACGACCGTCGCTGTCGCCGTCCGGATCCGACGAAATCCATTTGGGAAGCTGTGGAAGGAAACCATACTCACCTGTCCCAGCGCGACGTAGTCCAGGTAAGGGTCTTTGCAAAAAAACAAAACGAACACCCCGAATCCAGACCGGACTGAGAGCCGCACGGTGTTTACATCGTGCGGCTCCGCCTCCCGAATGCCGCTATTGGCCGCCTTGCGGCCTAGCGGCTCCTGATTGTCCGCTAGGCCGCAAGGCGGCCAATAGCGGCATTCGGGAGGCGGAGCCGCACGATGTACACACAGTACCGTGCGTCTCCGTGTCCGCTTGGTTTCGGGTGTTCGTTTTGTTTTTTTGCAAAGACACTTACCTGGACTACGTCGCGCTGGGACAGGTGAGTATGGTTTCCTTCCACAGCTTCCCAAATGGATTTCGTCGGATCCGGACGGCGGCAGCGACGGTCGACATGGAGGAAGAAGACGACACAGGACCAGAAGACGCCGACACAGGACATCAGGGCTACCTACGGAAAGAAGATAGGTAAGTATTAGTATGTGTGGGCTTTGTATGTAATAAAGTTTTATTTTAAAAGTGTATCAGTGTGTTTTGTGCACTATTTTTTTAACTGTAGAACTACAAGTGCCAGCGGGCCCTTTAATGCCCAGCAGGCTGGGACTTGTGGTTCTCCAAGTCCCAGCTTGCTGGGGAGGCTTGCTGGCACTTGTAGTGCCACAGTAAAAAACAATAGTTTAACCTTATTTTTACACCATTTATCAGCTCGATGCCCACCGCCCAGGGGCATCGAGGACAGAACCAGGCTTCAGCCTGGTCAGGTAAGTCCTGGAGGGGGGGGACCCCTTTATTGGGGGGGTCCCCACTCCCCCAGGGCCCCTGGCCAGGCTGACTGGTCGGTAGGGTTAATGTTTTGGCCGCGGGACCTTATATTATAAGTGTCCCCGGCTGTGACATTACCCTGCCGGCTGGTTGTGCCTGGGACTGGTTCTTGAAATACGGGGGACCCCTAGTCATTTTGTCCCCCGTATTTTGGGAACCAGCCCCGGACCTGGAGCCTGGGGCTGGTTGTTAAAAATCGGGGAGCCCCTATTTGTCGGGTTCCCTGATTTTTAATTACCGGCCCCGGCTCCTTCAGCCTGGTGCTGGTTATGGCTGTGGGGGGGGGACCCCACGCCGTTTTGTTTTTTTTAATTTATTTATTTTTCTATTTTTTACACACTGCAGCCTGCACGGATCTGACTGATCCGTGCAGGCTAAAACGCAAATAGAACAGGAAAATGGTGTTCTATTTTCCTGTCGTATTTGCGTGGGTGTTTCACACCACTAAGCAGCCGTATTGTCAGTACGGCTGCTTAGTAAATCAGAAACCACCATTCTTTTGAATGGTGATTTCTGTCGTATCCTATCGATGGTGTAGACATTCGTATTTGTAAATACAAATACGAATGTTCCATCTTTAGGACTACGAATTGTTGTATTTTTGGGATTGTAAATCCCAAAAATACAAATTCGTAAAAAAAAATTTCTGCCTACGAATACACCTTTTTTCTACGAATCCATTTTGGTAAATGTCCCCCATAGTGTGTTAAAACATTTCTCTTTACACCATAATATGGACCCCTCAGGCCTAAAAATTGTGGGGATGGAGCATATCACCCCGATATCCAGAGGTGGAGATCGTTTTAGAAACCTTAGCCATCATGAGGTCTACTGGATGCGCCAGCTAGACTCCGTACACCCAGGAGGTTTAAATGAATTAAATGTTCTCCTGTAAAAATATTTACTACTCCCCTCCCTTTTGTTCTTATATGGTAAATAAATTATTATTATTATGTTATCCTGCATAATCTTGAATATATCCACCAGTTAACCTAGCATATTAAGGTAATCAATTGTTTAGCTTATTGTACTAGAATCACTTTACTCATGAACAAAACAATGACAGAAATATTGTCTTGTTATTGGGAAATAATAACCACTGTAAATGTCTAATGACAAATATTTATATACTTATTATTTCTAAGTATTACTACCTCATTTTTTCTACTATTTGTCCTTTTTACTGTTGCCTAGGCAACCATCTATGTAAATCCTAACTTTTAAATTTTGCGTTTTAAATTATAGACCTCACACTTGTATATTTTCTGTAGTCATCTTGTCCATATGCACACATAAAAGCAAACTAAATTAATTCTTCAGAACGATTAATTATTTTTAATTAATTATAACGTGTTTTGATGCTCCACTTCCTGGTATTCAATCATGATTTAGTACACATTGTATGCCCCACTTTGGGCTTAAAATCCTCTCAAAAATGCTCGGCCGGACCCGCATCTATAACCTATCACACTTTAGGCTGGTTTTACATACTCCGGTTCCTGCCGGACGGCGAAAACCTGCATGGCCAGGAAGCCGTGCTGCACACATCAGTTTAGAATGGAGGGGATGGCCACAGCCCAGCAGCCTCCCTTCCAGTGGCGGGATCCGGCTGCAACCGGCTGGGCCGTGGCCGTCCCGTGTGAATTTACACAATAGTGTCCATTCACAACTACTGTGCACAGCACGGCTTCCTGGCCGTGCGGGATTTCGCCATCCGGCAGGAGCCGGAGTGTGTGAAGCCGCCCTTACGATTACTAGACTATCCACTTAACTTGCATTTTGTTTATGCCTAAGTGAAGGCACATGACCACTATCCGCCAACGATATTACACTGATATTATGCAAATAAATTAAGGCTAATTTATTTTTATTTTATGTTGTAAGTTTTTATTGTACCATCCAATTTTGTATTAGCTATATAATATAGTCTGCCTCCTTTTCATATTAGAAAGACCTTTTTCATACAATTGGACTGGTTACTATGTACTATGTGATTATGTACCATGTGACCAATTACCACTTCCATATCCAGTATATAAACCCTTCTGGTGGCAACCTGACATTATCCTTTGATAAAGTCGTCCTTTACACTGTGAAACGCGTCAGTGGTTTATCCTACAGAATCCTGGAACCCAATCTTTACATCTGCCCATTTGGATCTAACCGGACCCAGGCTGCCCCTAGGCACAACATTTTTGCCCCCCCTTCCCCTCCACATTTTAACATTCATTATAAAGTTACAGTTACATACGCTGATGCTGACACACAAAAGCTGACACACAGAAATACGCTACCACAAACACCCTGAAAGACGCATGGAAGCTGACACACAGGCAGACAGATGCTGACACAACCACCGGCACATGGGCAGATGCTGAAACATGGATACATGGAGGCTGACACACAGACAGACATTGACAGACTGGCATCTGCTGTTACATGGACACAAATGCTGAAACACATACAAAAAGATGCTAACACACAGGAAATGACAGACGAATGCTGACATACTGACAGATGCTGACACACATACAGAAACTAACTCACAGGCACACAGACAGACATTGATTTACTGATACACACTAACCCCGACACACTGATGCTGACACATAGACATACACTGACACATGGATACTGACACAGATTCACTAACCCAGCCACACGCTGATGCCGACACACAGGCAGATGTTCACACGCTGACACACTAACAACTACACATGCTGACACACTGATGCCGACACACACAGATGCAAACAAATGGACATACCAATGCTGAGACAAAGACAGATGTTGAAACAGAACAGATGCTGACTCCGCCGAGGACACTGACACAGTCAAAGGCATGCTGCCACAGTCACTT